>NC_057814.1:424789891-424921197 GCF_018294505.1 Triticum aestivum | reverse complement strand
GATCTCGCGGATGCAGTCGGCTGTTTGTTGCAGAGGAGCTATGGTTGGTGAGCGAGTGAAGGTCGGCTGTTGTTGTGGCGGGTGGATGGATAGGGTTAAGGCATCAGCATCTGCTTGTGTGGATAAATCAGGTGGCCCAGTAAACCGAGGCCCTCACCTTATTGATTTTAAGCCCATTTGCTAGCACACATGTGCACTGAAACATGCTGTTGGCGGCTGTGGTGTAAAGAATTTGAAAATCTAATTTGAATTTGTAATCTTCAGTAAGTAAACGCATACAGAGCCTTTTCATGTGGTATATATCTGGACTTATTTGAGCTAATATTCTTGATAGGGCAAACAACAACACTTGTTTTTACACCAAGACGTAGACATGAACAAATGTATCAGCTGACATGTATGGTAGAAGGCAAGCATTAATGAGCGAAGGCACTACAGGCATTGTTGAAACAGTAACCACTTTTTTAAAAGGCCCTAATAGCATGTCTATGTTTCATGTTAAAGTGAACAGAATGTAAAGTATGGCAATGGAAAAATAAGCAGAAGAAAGGGGTTGCAAGAATAGACATACCACTCAGGCACGCTCATTCCATTGCTTTGTCGCATTCTTTAGAGACAAACAGGATTGCACCCTTCCTCGTGTACCCCTTGTAGAATGTGGGATCTAGCTCGATGCACTTCTCGGTATCCTTCAGTACTTCAGGCATGGCACCTGTCTTGGTGTAACAGGCAGCCGTGTTGCCGTATGCCTGAAACATTGCCAATAGCTTAGCACTACAAAAGACTCCACATCACAACACCTACACTACAGAAGCATCTATAGACAATGGTCATCTCAAGGCTAATTCAAATGGCATACATGCAGTGTGAGATGTTATCCACATTACAACAGCGAAATAGCTTTACATAAATTTTTTAGCTCAAGCAATTGTAATAAAACATCAAAAATTACCTTTGGATCCTTTGGGTTTCTTCTGAGCGCCTCAGTATAATGCTTCTGGTTCTGCTAACTCCAGACGTTTTTATGTCGTACTGCTAGTTCTCGAGTGTCCCAATAACTTGAAAAAAATCAACACTAATCTCTGGCTGATACCACACACGAGTTGTTGTTGCTGGTACAGGAGTTTAGGGGCAAGGAGAGTAGGCACACATGCTTGCTGGAGCTCTTTGGCAGCGTAGCACAAACTCACGGAAAAACTCAAGGAAGATAAAGATATTACAAGAAAGTGATGCTTGTTCCCAGTGAGCAATAAAATATCGTATTTCAAATATTGTAGGTAGAACGGAAACATCACAAAGCAAATGCAGATATGAGATGGTTAACTAAATTTGATGTTTCACTGTTCTCGTTGGACAAAATGGCAATCCATAGAAACAAGGCATGATCATCCGAAACACTTAAATGATGAAGAACATGAACTGAGATACATCATACATGCAACAGGGCATCACTTTGTCTCAAAAGAGGGGAATTGCTTGGTCAGCAAATATATTTATCTGCATAAATGTCCATGTTTGCACCCTGTACATAGTATATATACTACAGATATGTGTTCGATGGAAGATGGTTTCAGGGTCTTATTATGACAGCAAAAAAACTAAACAAACTGAAGTCGTGCGTTTCTCTTCAGAGAGGAGGCGAAAGGTCTAATTTGTTGCCACTGTTATGTCCATCTGAATCCTACCTATGGGATTGCAAAACAGAGGAACTCGACTCATGAATATGCAGTGTTATTCCTTCAATTTTTCTACTCATCAGGTCATCTCATCCCTTGCTACGACAGGCTGCTGGTTCATCAATAACACACTTCAGAGGAAGGCCCTGCAGTATTTTCACCCTTAACAAAATATTCAGTCAATCAGCCATGTGCATCACATAGTCCACGGCAATCTTTTTTGTGAAGAACAAATATAATATCTACAACAAGTTAATCGTGCGAACCAGTTTCAGCTATCAGGAAGTGAAGGAGAATTGTTCTCTGTTCTCTAGCCATCAGAACACAATACTAAGTCCTAACTGAACAGAAATATTGCCTCAATCTTAAACTCAGATGCTTTCTTTCATTGTTATAAGGAGAATCCCCAAATCTGTGCTAATTCTCTCTAAAACTGAATATAGGCCAGATCTGAAACCAGAGCCTGCCTAAGCACCATCCTCGGGATAACAGAAAATATGCATTGGGTGGAGTTTAGCAAGAACTAAAATCAACCAAAACAGTGTCTAAGGACGAAATATGGCACTATATTAGGATCCCGGGCATAGGCTCATGGCAACAGAAAAAGGAAAAATGGGGAGCAGAACGAATCTAGGTTGCAGAGAAAAAGAATTTCCAAACAACATGTATAGGGCACACTGAGCATATAAACAGCAAAAGTTCACTTCTGAATTTGGTCACACAACATAAAGAAATCATATTATTACCTTTAGGATTGGGGAAGCCAAAAGAAACAGGAAATAAGCGAATAGATAGAAATTCATCTGAACTGGTGGCTCTCCCATGACATTGGACCTGCAATTTGACCACAAAAATTGTAACTTCCAATATATTTGAAGAATACAAAAAGTCAAATCTCAAAGAAAACATGGATACTTTTCAATCATACTACTTTTATGCCAATGATAGCATGAATATGAAGAACAGTACGCCAGGGAATGACAAATCCATGTGTAAGAGGTCAACAATAAGCTCTGAGATTTGTGGGGTAACAGATGCATAGGTGGACCTCTAGAACCAGATATGATAACGAGGTCGTCAACGACAACTCACAGGGAAACACCAAAGATATGTTGTCTACCTAAAATTTCCAAACAAATTGTAGAGCTAGCTGAAGATACAACTAACAATGTGTGCACATACAAGAAACATATGCATGCCAATTCCAGATATTTGCATGAACCTAAGCAAAATATTACATGACCTTTTTATGAAATTTATACTATATAATGCTTAGGCTGTATCATTACCTGTTCCATTTCCGGCAAAAGAACAATCTGAACTCGGCCTGCAGCTTTATTCTGAAAAATGAGATCAATAATTTGTACGCATCGTACAATGAACTTTGTAGCTGCAACAAGAGGTTTGTGACCAAATTATTCACTTAAATGAGCAGAAGCACAAGCAAAATTTAATTTGTGGTCAGTATAGCAACCTGGTAGTAGAAATTGATTATGTGTTCTCTTTGCTTACGTATAAATGCAGTCTGCATTAAGAATAACAAGCAGGAAAGCCTTAGGATGGATACGCAGTAAGAATGTAGTAAATCTTTAGGAATCTCATGGTAAAATGAAGCTACAATAACATGTAGGCATGAAGAGAGCTAGATAACGGAATGAGTTTAGCAAGAAAATTATGCATGTTGTTAGAATAGTGAGAAACAAGTGACCAAGGGGCACGCTGAATATCTCAGAATGAATTAGAGCCACTAAACTAAACATCTTACAGGGCTTCTGCAAATACAGTATCTATAGTTATACGACAGCACATAAAGTATATTCTAAAGCAGGCTGGGAGCATCCAAACATGTTTTCTTTGCCAAGAATTAAAAACAGAGTTACATCTGGATCTAGAATAGAAAAATATACCTCTAGGACAGCTCTACTCGTACAAGTTCTTGATTGCCTCTGCTGAGGACCAGACTGGATCGAAGTTCTAAGAACTGAAACCATGCTTAGTTAAAGTGGAAGTAGAGAGAGAGAGAGAGAGAGAGAGAGAGAGAGAGAGAGATTAATATTTACATTCAAAGACGTAGGACTGAATTTGCTGTTGGGGGGTCTGCAACTCATAGAATATGCATCATTTGCAATCTCCTTAACAACCCGGTATTGAAACTGTACAGATCAGCTGAACAAACAGATTATCCTGCAGGAAAGAAGAGGTCATCGATTGTTTCAACAAGTACAGAAACAAGCAAAGATGTCGTTGCGCCACCGCAGCTTCTACGTCGCCTCGTCCGGCCATGAGGGCGTAAATGACAGTGAGAGAGGATGGAGGCGAGGACGCGGGGACGGACCTCGAGGGTGGACGGACGGCAGCACGAGGGTCGGACAGATCCGGCCGTCTCTGCAGCCCACGCTTCTCCTGCCAAGGACGACGGCGATGGCACCATGGACCACCGCTGCGGCTCGAGCTCCTCCCGAGGTCGTCGCTGCACAGATGGAGACGAAGGCGGGGGAGGAGGCGAATTTGCGCCAATGCGAGGAGCAGGGCATAGGAGGGCCGTTCCTATGGACAGTATTAGCAAATACAGGACATCTGCATCAGCTTTAGCATGCCATTAAATTAAACAACAGGTTACAAATTCACTTCCAAACCAATGTAGCGTCTCAGATTTACACACAAAATCTAAACAATTTGTTCATCACCCAAATTAGGAGCTAGTAACAAAAATATAACCTACAAATTAATCACACAAATTAGAAGGGTAAACTGGAGTAGAAGTTAGTGATACGCAGGCATGGAAGAAAAAGAAAACAAATGAAAGAGGATCTTACCAGGAGCTTAGGTCCTTGATTTGGCTGTGCAGATGACAATGTAGTGCCGTCCTTGGTCGCTGGGCTCGGGCTCGTCCATGGCAGCAAAGCCGTCGGCAACTTGGATCCGTCCTGATTCGTCCCTCTCTGTTCGTCAGGGAGAGAGCACATAAGAAAGAGAAGGAGAGAGATCTGAAACAGGGGATTGGAGAAGAGAGGATACCATGGAGACGACGCCGGCGCCGACGCACCCCCGCTGGCAGGTTCCCCAGGCCCAAGTTGTGCCTCTACCGCAGCGAAGAAGACGCTGGTGGCAGCGTGCGGTGGGCTGCGTCGACAGGACGGCGCCCGGTGGCTGGGAGCGGCGGGAAGCACGGAGCTCGCCCTCGCCCACCATCGTGCGGTGCGGCAGCGACCCCGGCTCCTGCGATTGAGCACGGAGGCAGAGGGAGGGGACGAGGAGAGGCATGGGAGGAGGAGGTGGTGGAGGCGGCGGAGACGAGGCTGCGGCCGAGAGGAAGGGGGAGCGGAGGCGGCGGCGGCACGGAGAAGAGCTGCGGGATGAGGGAGAGGGAGGAGATATTTTCACAGGAGAGAGGGCTGACCATTCCTTGCGCGGTGAACCTTCACGTAGCGTCCAAGGAAACCCAGCCTCTGGTCGCTGGCCCCCACGGTCTTAGACCCCACCCGTCATCCTCTGTGGCAGCGGCCACGGATGTGAAAAAAAACCGACGGCTGGGCAAACGCCAGCGGCCAAAAAGTCACTGTCGCGACACCAGTAATTCGATCATGCGGTCAAAAAACACAGCGCGCGCTCGATGGCGCTGCAACGGCGGGTGCTCTAGGAGGGTTTATATGTTCAATGATTCATTACATACATAAGTGCAAATCAAACCTCTTGATAGGATGAGCAATGTTGTCTGGTCTCTGCTCATTTGTGAATTCATCAAATTGTTAACAGAAATATCTTAGTTTTTCATAATATAAAACCCGACCATTTCATATTCATTCTTGGTACAATAACTAAGTTATAATGTAGCTTCAGCATACTAATGTAAGGTGTTTCAGCAATTGCTGAAACCATTATTGCTAACTCCTACAAACAGATTGGACCAATGCAACAGATTTCATGTGAAACAACCATGGCGTTTTAATCACATGTGCTCCATTAGTCTATCGAGGAACAAAAATGAGTACATCACTATCTATATGGTTATTTTTGGTTAACATGATCTCCGTTCGTGCTGTAATTTTTTCTACATCCAATGTGATTCAAAGCTATAGCAGTAAGATTTTCAACGGCACTGCGTCAGAAACGTAATCACATTTTGTTGACTCCCTCCTGGTATTTTTGGCAAGTTTGGTGGAAGCAGATAAATGAAATTGGAGAATATGGCATGAGTTTTATGTTGTGGCTTAATCATTTGAATCATTTGCAGCTGGAGATGGGAAATAATCACGGATGGTGCCCAACATTCAGCAATCTTAAAAACTTGACTCTTGATAGTTGGTGCGTGCATGCAGACTTCTATGCGCTGATAGTCTTCCTTCAGAACTCACCTAATCTGAAGAAGCTAACTCTTAAACTAAACGAGGTATATGGTCTTCTCCATAGCATTTATCCTTCAATGAATGTTGGTGCATTCACAGTAAAGATAAAACAGTTCTCTTTTATTTGCAAGCGACGATATCACAACGAGGTTGTATCTGCAATCATCGGCGAGCTGGAGGATAGATCGTTTATATGTGAACAGCTCGAGATTGTCGAAATCATATGCTCGGAGGGAAATGAGCTGCTGCTACTTGGGGTCAATCAGTTTTTGCTAGAAGAGAGTGGCATAAGGCCTGATCAGATGCGTGTCAGTCACCAGAACTAAGGCCGATGTGAGGTCCGATTGTTTCAGGTCCCACTACAGGTGAAATTACATGGAATCACTCATTGGCATGCCATAGCAGGCAAACATTTTCTCCCCTTGGATGTATATTCGCTAGCTCTGGTTTATTCGGAATGAACATAGCATGCGTGTTTGCTACCCTTGTCTTTTTCACACGGTAGAATCCTAGTGTTGGTTTTGAATTATGTTCTGCTGGCGGTGAACCAAAAGAAACGCATCGCTATCTTCCCATGTGATGCCATAGTTCTTCCGGGAGAACATTACACTGCATTTGACATGTATGCACAATTGCTCGTTCTGGTTGGAGCTTGGATGGCTCCATTGACACTTGTTTTGAGGGATGTGTGATGTTATTGATCTGAGTTGCATGGCTGATGGCGGCAGAAAATTTGATGCTGCATTTTTTTATTTTATTTTTTGCGAGATGATGTTGATGCTGCATTTTCTGCTGTTTCTGATAGAAAAATGTGTCATGTCAATCTTTGTAGTCTACCTTGTATGCAGTTCAACTACTCCCTCTGTTCCTAAATACTCCCTTCATTCCTAAATATAAGTCTTTTTAGAGATTCCACTATGGACTACATACAAAGCAAAATGAGTGAATTACATTTCAAAATATGTCTATATACATCCGTATGTAGTTTGTGGTGGAATCTCTAAAAAGACTTACAATTAGGAACGGAGGGAGTATAAGTCTTTGTAGGGATTTCACTATGGACTACATATTGAGTAAATCTACATTCTAAAATGCATCTATATACATCCGTATGCGGTTCATAGTGAAATCTCTATAGAGACTTATATTTCCCTCTGTTCCTAAATATGAGTCTTTGCAGGGATTTCACTATGAACTACATACGGAGCAAAATAAGTGAATCTATATTTTAAAAATGCATCTATATACATCCGTATGCGGTTTATAGTGAAATCTTTACAAAGACTTATATTTAGGAACGAAGGGAGTATATGTGATATTCGTGTTAATCATGCACCCGTAAATTGCACTTCGCCATTTGTAAAACACAGTAATCCCTTCGTTCGGTTACATCCGCGTACAGTATATTATGCACACGTATACTAAGTCAACCTCTTATAACTTATAAGAAGCAAAAACCATCAACCGTTGCAAGTCTGGAAGAGATAATGAACAAGCATACGAGGAGGACGGCTGCAAAGGCACTAAAATGAAATGAGGGGTGGCTAACCACTGTCTGCGGACGCATCTGGTCGCGTTTACAGACGTTGAAGGGGTCTGGATAGTTAAAACATCTACAGCCGGACTCTCCACATCCGTCTCAAACGTCCGGATGAGCTGTCAGGTCATTGCCACGCAAAAACCGCACCGAACGGGGCTCCCTAGAAGGCCAGAACCAACCCAAACGCCCAAGATGTAAGACAACCCCATATCCAGCCCATATGTGGGGCTAATATGGGGAGGCCCGACGCGCCCGGACACTGTCGCCGCGTCGAACCGGCCCGCTATGGCCCGCGCCACCCCTATCACTACCCCCAATGAAAACCCATCCGCTCTGGCGAACCCTAGTCAAACCCTCATACCTCTCAGTCCTCTCGCCCTCTCCGCTCCCCTCTATCTCCTCCACTTCCTCCCCCAATCTCTCCTGCCCCCTTCGCCATGGCCAGGTCCAGCCACGAGTCCGGCAGTGAAACCGATCCCATGGACTGGGACTACCTCATGAACCGGCTCCTGCAGTGACGCGCTGGACACGAGGAGCTTGTGCTCTGCATCACCATCCAGCGCTCGCGGCTGGACACCAGGGGAGCTCGAGCTTTGTGCCGTCCGCCGACAGCTCCTCCAGGTCCCGCTGCCGCAATGCGGCCTGCGCTCACCCATCCCGCTCTGCACCACTCCAGATCCAGAGAAGGGCGGCCCTCTCCCCTTCCCTCTAGGGCCAGGTTCGCCCGGGCAGCGCTGGGTGCTCGTGGCTCCGGCTTCCGTGAGGATGCGGAATCCGGAGTCGGAGGCCAAGGCCGCGCGTCGCGAGCGGCAGTGGGCCGAGGCGGAGGCCGGCTCTTCCTGCCAACGTGCCCGCTTCGTCACCGTCGAACCAGAGGAGCAGCTCCTCTGCGAGGTAATGTGTTGTTCGCTGACCACGGCGGAGACAAACGCTAGGCGTCTCCGGCGCAAAAATGTGTAGGCGCTCCGACTCGAGATCAAAGCTTCAGAGCACCTCGCGAGGGAGAAGGAGACCACCAAGGCCAAGGCGGCACCCCATGCCAAAAAGCAGGTCTGTGTCATCCTCGCCTCTCCGGCTACATCTCGTCAGCGTCGGACAACGACACCACTAGCATGGACGATGACGACGATCCTCCCGCCGCGGACGTTTACACATAGGAGATGGCCCGTTGCGCCGATGACCGCAAGGGCAAGGGCCCGGCCAAGAAATGGTGATCTCCGCCTCCTCATCGTCTAGGTCTATCTCTATTTTGTATCTAGTTTAATCCAGCGAACTATGATAATAATTGGTTTGATGCCAACATTTAGCATTGCCAATACTTGGCAAGTCAACAATTGGCAATATCAAAAGTTGCTAAAAATTGGCAACTCCTTGTGAAGTTGACATGTAAACATGATAACCAACCAAGCACTAGCCAATATTTGGCATTTGGGTGCGATTAAGTTTGTCCAATGAACTATGCCGGAATCTATCTCTGTTTCAAGTCCGAGCTATTGTGATGTTGATCTACGTTGTTGATGCATTGTATGGGGAGACAAATGAGGTTGCTTGGTCACTGCTGGTGGACGTGTCCGCGGACGTATATGACCTATTGTCTACTACAACAAGGTGTGCCTTACTCTGGTGATGGAAGGGCGATGACGGCGGCGCGCCTTTGGCTCGCTTCAGTGCTTGTAGTCGTCGCTAGGTGGTCTACGGATCTGAATGTAATTTTTATTATTTCTGGTATTCGTTGTACTGCCATGATTGAAGATGAATAGATTGGATATTTTCTCGCAGAAAAAACAAAAACAAAAAACGTGGTTGTAGATGTTGTAACTTCTCCGGAAAGGCGTAAAGCATGGTCTACGTATTCTTTTCACTTTACTTGGCAATTACAGTACTCTGTTTGGAAATAAAGGCTAGACGCTTACTTTTCATCAAGGCTGTGGGCTGTGGCACTCGCCTCCACCCGGACGTGGGGTGGACGGAGTTGAGCGCCCTCGCGCACCACCGAAGGTATGCTCTTGATTCCTCTCGCCTCTCCTCGTTGATTCTCTCGACATTTCTTTTCTCGATTTGTTTCTCCGCGTTCCTCTTCTTCCTGCCGTCCCAAATCTTGTCCCAAGCTGCGGATTCACGGCTTGTATTTCTTCATTTTCGTTGCTGCAGCCCCCTGCACATCACCTGTTCGACGAAACGCCTCTGAGCTCTGACCCCATGGCGGAGGCGTCGGGCGACGGGAGCATGGAAGACAGGATCAGCGCCCTCCCGGACGAGCTCCTCATCCATGTTCTCTCCCACCTGCGCTCACGCAAAGCTGTGCAGACATGCGTGCTGGCACGGCGCTGGCGATACCTCTGGCGGTCGGTGACCTGCATCGACGTGTCTTTCGAGGAATTTGAGGACAGGGCTGCTGCAAACGACTTGGAGCGTGAGGAGGTGTTCAAGATGTTTGTGAACCATTTGCTGATTCTCCGTGAACGCGTAGACCTGAAGGAGTTCCATCTGCAGTACAGCTTGGTGGTCGGGGTCGGCCGCCTCAGTGCTAAGTCTGATGAAGCCAACCTATGGATCCGCCATGCGTTACAGTACAAGGCTCAGACTGTCAAGATAGGCAATCACAGCGAACCTCTGCAGCTTCTTCCCTCGGTATTCACTTCAACGTACTTGAAAAGACTGCACATTACCAATGCTCAACTGATCCTAGGTTTCTTTGACCGTCTCCGAAAAGGCTGCCCAGCATTGGAATATCTCTTCCTATCAACCTGCGACATTGAGGACCTTGACATTTTCTCCGACACACTCAAGGTTTTGATCCTCTCTGATGCTATCGGGTTCTCATTCTCATTTGAGCACGATGCCCAAGTCTCTATTTCTGCTCCAAGCCTCATTTCTCTGTCCGTCAAAGAGTGTCCTTCCGGGGCCAGGCTACCTATACTAAAGAACATGTCATCACTAGAGACTGCATCAGTATTGCTTTCAGAAGGAGATATCACAACTTGTGATGCTGATGGTATCAGGCAGTTTCTCGGGGGCCTCTCTGGTGTTAGAAGTTTGGATTTCTATTATGGGGATAGACAGGTATGCTTCTTGGTTTTTTGTAGATTACATTGATCTTGAGATATTTATCCATACCAAAATCTGCAACCTAAGCATGTTTTTTTCTTCTTCTGCCTTAGCCCTTCCAAGTTATACTAGATGATCCATTACATAGCATAAGTGCAAATCAAACCTCTTGATAGGATGACCAGTGCTGTCTGGTCTCCACTCATTCCATTTCGTATGCTCATTTGTTGATTCATCAAATTGTTGACCAGAGTATCTTAGTTTTCTCATAATATAAAACTAGTACAATGACTGAGTTATAATGTAGCTTCAGCATATACTAATGTGAAGGGCCTCAGCAATTGCTGAAACCATTATTGCTAACTCCTACAAACAGATTGGACCAATGCAACAGATTATCATGTGAAGCAACCATGATGTTTTAATCACATGTGCTCCATGGCTCTATCGATGAACAAAAATAAGTATATCATTGTCTAATATGGTTATTTTGTTAAGATGATCTCTGTTTGTGCTGTGATTTTTTTTCTTTCATATCCAGTTTGCTCAAAGCTATAGTTCTAAGATTTTCAACGGCAACCAATCAGAAACGTAATCACATTATGTTAACTCCCTCCTTATATTTTTGGCAAGTTTGGTTGAAGCAGAAAAAAGAAATTGAAGAATACGGCATGGGTTTATGTTGTGTCTTAACATTTGAATCATTTGCAGCTGGAGGTGAAAAATAATCACGGATGGTGCCCAACATTCAACAATCTTACAAACCTGACTCTTGATAGGTGGTGCATGCATGCGGACTTATATGCCATGATAGTCTTCCTTCAGAACTCACCTAATCTGAAGAAGCTAACTCTTAAACTAAACGAGGTATATACTGTCTTCTCCATTGCATTTATCCTTCAATGAAAGTTTGTGCATGCACAGTAAAGATAAAACTGTTCCCTTTTAATTGCCAGCCACGATATCACAACGAGGTTGTATCTGCAGTCATCGGCGAGCTGGAGGATAGATCGTTTACATGTGAACAGCTTGAGATTGTCGAAATCATATGCTCGAAGGGAAATGAGCTGCTGCTACTTGGGTTGAATCAGTTTTTGCTAGAAGAGAGTGGCATAAGGCCTGATCAGATGCGTGTCAGTCACCAGAACTAAGGCCGATGCGAGTCATCCGATTGTTTCAAGTCCCACTACAGGTGAAATTACATGGAATCACTCATTGGCATATCACATGGCAGGCAAACATTGCTTCCCCTTGGATCTATATTCGCTCGCTCTGGTTTAGTTGGAATGAACATAGCATGTGTGTTTGCTGCCCTTGTCTTTGCACACAGTAGAATCCCATAGTGTTTGTTTTGAACTATGTTCTGCGGCCGGTGAACCAAAAGAAACACACCGCTATCTTCCCATGCGATGCCATAATTCGTGTGGGGGAAGATTACACTGCATTTGACATACATGCACATGGCTCAAAATCGCCTTTTCATGGATGTGTGATGTTATTGATCTGAGTTGCATGGCTGATGACTGCAGAAAACTTGATGTTGCCTTTTCTGCTGTTTCTGAAAGAAAATGCTTCTTGTCATGTCAATCTTAGTAGTGGTACCTTGTGTGCAGCTCAACTTTATGTGATATTCGTGTTAATCATGCACCCTTAGTGTCGGAGTAAATGGCCACGGGTAGCTTAACCGACTGCCCCTGGTTCTTCTAAAAAATTATCAGGCCTTTGGGCTTCAAGCACTCCAAGCATTGAGCCGCCTTCCCTGGCCGGCTACCTCTGAAGCCGACTCCCGGAAGGCGACCCAGCCTCAGCAACCTCTCCCCAGGACAACTACGGGGTGGCCGACTTCAAGAAGCCGGCCAAGAAGAACGCCGACTCCAAGAAGCCGGCCGAGACCACAACCACCAAAGCTACACCCACATAACGGTGACAAGACGGGGTGTGGCCACAGTGCGGCCCACTACCCCCGAGGCCCGAGGCAGGCATGGCCACAGGAGGCCGTACGGGATGACCGTCCCCTGTTCGGCTCGGCACTGTAGCCATGCCAGCCTCAACGTCATCCACGACCGACTCCTGTACGGCCCGCGGGCGGCGGGCCCCTTCTGCCAGAGAGAGGCGCAAAGGCGGCCCGGCCTCCCCCAGTCGGACGGGGGTGTAGCCGGCCCCCAGAAGTCGGCTACTCCCTTCCTCGAAGCAGGAGCCCCATTAAGGAGACAAGACGAGGTAAGGCTACAGTGAGAGCCCCCGAGGCGGCCCACTGTAGCCACGCTTACCTCGACAAAGCCCTCGTCATCAGAGGCGAGGCTACAGTAAGCAGCCGCCGACAAGACCCTAGGCGGTGGGGCCGGCTTGTCGACCAAGAAGCCGGCAGCCGGCGGGACCCACCAGTCGGCGGGACCCAACAGCCGGCGGAGAAGCCGGCGAGCGTAGACACTGACGGTTGGGACCAGTGCCCAGCCGGATTACCATTGTATCCCCGGGGGTAGGCCTATATAAACCCCCCGGAGCACCCATGCAAAGGGTGAGCTTCTGAACACAGCACACACACCATAGAGATAGAAAGAAGCAAGAGCTAGCCTTGTTCTTCTTCTCCCTTGATCCCAACAGCTCTAGGAGCGATTGTAGCTACCTTTCCTTGATCTAGTGATCATGCGGAGACCCCGCAGAGCAGGACTAGGGGTGTTATCTCCTCGGAGAGCCCCGAACCTGGGTAAGATCCGCCGGCGTGCATGTCTTCGCCTCATCCCGTTTCCAGGCACCGGCGATGTCTTATTGGCACCCACAATGATAAGCCATCCGTTGGCATATGTCGCACCAACCACCCGACATTTGGCGCCCACCGTGGGGCCAGGTGCACCGTCGTCCGGAGACCTGTTTTGGACGGGAACCCTTTTCCTCCCCCGCGAGCACAGCCAGCCTGCTGCGCCCGATGGCATTTGCCTCGACGCGCTGCAAGGCGTCGACGACGCCTGCGCTGCGAGCTGCCTCGCCGATCTGCTCGGCGAGACTCGCATCTCCGACGAGCCTGCGTCCGACGCAGGCACGGACTACCCCGAGAGCCGCCTCGTCAGCCTCCTCGACCAACTTCACGTCTCCAGCGAGCCTGTTACAGATGTGGAGTCGGTCGGCTCCACCGACCCGATGCTTGTCGACTCCGACACAGCATCGCTTGACGCCTACCCCTCCGACGTGGTGGTCTTCGACGACCCTCTCCCTCGAGCTGACAGCGGCAGCAGCGCTGTCACCGAAGTGCTGGTCATCAGCCACGTCGCCAACTCGGGCGAGAACGCCCACGACGCCCTGCAAGCTGCGATGCACGACCTCTCCGTCCCCATCCCGGCCGATGCCGACGCCGAGACCCTGGAGGCACGCCGCCTCGCCCTCATCGCGGAGGGCCAGAAGATAGCCTCCATGAGACGCCTCACCGAGGCCCACCAGCGCGAAGTCAACCGCGCCGCCTTCGGTACGCCGCCGCCTAGCGGCCCGAGCCGAGCCGGCTTCGTCCAGAAGCGCGGCGCGGCCGTCGCCAGCATGCTGGGGGCAGATCGCCCCGTCTACGCCACCCCGCTCGAGAATCTGCGAGCCGCTCAGGCGGCTGCAGAAGAGCTCAATGGGCTGGGAGCCGATGAGCTCCCCTACATGACAAGACGGATCCAGCAGCTGATCGACGCGGCTGCAGAACGGCACGAAGCCGGCGCTCGTGCTGATAGTCATCCCCCGCGCCGAGAGCACGCCGCAACGTCCCGCTCGCCGACTGCGAGCGGCGCACGCCAGAAGAAAGACAAGGAGCCGGCTGCCAGCCGCAGCCGGACTCGCATCACCATCGAGCGCGACGCGGAGGGCCGCCCTCGAGCAGTAGAGCACCAAGGAAATCTGCCTCCTCCCCCGCCTCGAAGAGAAAGACGCCTCACTCCGCCGCCTATCACACACCCGACTCTTGGCGACCGACTCGGCCGCCGAGAAGGAGTCGGCGAGAACGACGCCCGCCACAGGATCGACCGCCTTGCTCGATCCTTGGCGTTAGAAGAAGAAGACGATGTCGGTCCGCCATGCTTTGGCCCCCGCATCCGCGACGAGCCCTTCCCCAAAGGGTTCTCGCTCCCCAGAGACACGCCCAAGTACAACGGCTCAGTGAAGCCGGAAGATTGGCTCATTGACTGCTCCACGGCCGTCAGCATAGCCAACGGCAATCGGCGCGTCGCTGTGAATTACGTCCCCCTCATGCTGCAAGGCACGGCGCGCACATGGCTCAATAGCCTCAAGCCCTACAGCATCAACAGTTGGCTGGACTTCACAGAAGTCTTCGTCCGCAACTTCACCAGCACCTACAAGCGGCCTCCCAAGCCTCGCCAGCTCTCCCTCTGCGTCCAAGGGCCTAACGAGTCGACCCGCGACTACCTCACGCGGTGGGCCGAGCTCCGCAACTCCTGCGAGGGGGTGCATGAGGTCCAGGCCATCGAGTACTTCACCGCCGGGTGCCGAGAGGGCACCCTCCTCAAGCACCGACTCCTCTGCGACGAGCCGGCCACCCTCGACGAGTTGCTGGTCACCGCGGACAAATACGCCACGGCCAACTCCTCAATGAAGACCGAGCTGCGAGTAGACGCCTCTGGGAAGGTGATTGCTCCGGCTCCCAAGACGCCGGCTGGCGACCCCAATCGGCGCCCTTACCAGAACGATCACAAGCACAAGGCCCCCATGCCGGCTTCCTCCAGTCGGCAGGTGGCCACAGTTGAAGACGAGCAGCCCGAAGAACGGCCCGCTCCCAAGAAGAAGGGTGGCAGGCCGGCTTGACAGCCGTCTTTCTCCTACGAGCAAGCTCTCGACGCCCCCTGCAAGTTCCACAGCGGCGCGAAGCCGTCCAACCACACAACCCGGAAATGCCATTGGCTCACCCACATCACCAAGGGCGAGGGGATGTTGCTGCCACCGCCTCCCGGTCCGCCGCCTCCAGCCCCCAGCAGCCGGCAGCCCGGCCGGCAGTCGGCGCCATCCAAGACGAATTCCCCGAAGAGCACGCCGCCTACGTCGTCTTCACCAGTCAAACCGACGACAAGCGCAGTCGGCGCAGACAGCATCAAGAAGTTAATGCGGTCGCCGCTAACACCCCCGAGTTCATGCACTGGTCAGAGAAGCCAATCAGCTGGAGCCAGGCCGACCACCCAGAGGTGATGCCCTCTCCTGGCTCCTATGCAATGGTCTTGGACGTCACCCTCGCAACGGAGAGGCGAGCTGCCAGATTTTTCCGCGTCCTGATAGACGGCGGAAGCAGTATCAACATACTGTACCGCGATACCATGGAAAAACTGAACATCAAAGCGAAGCAGCTCATGCCGAGCCGCACCGTCTTCCATGGTATCGTCCCCGGCCTGTCTTGCTCCCCAATCGGCAAGATCAAAATGGATGTTCTCTTTGGAGACAAAGATCATTTCCGTCGAGAAGCAATATGGTTCGAGGTAGCGGATTTGGAGAGCCCCTATCATGCACTGCTTGGCCGACCTGCTCTGGCCAAGTTCATGGCTGTGCCCCACTACGCCTACCTAAAGATGAAGATGCCGAGCTCGAAGGGGATCATCACGGTAGCCGACGACTACAAGAAGTCCATCGAGTGCACCATGGCCAGTAGCCGGCTGGCCGAGTCCCTCGTGGTGGCAGAAGAGAAGAAGATGTTGGAACGGGTTGTGGCCATGGCCGGCAAGCAGCCGGCCTTGTCCCCCAACCCCAAGGATTGTGATGCGCAGGGCTCCTTCCAGCCTGCCAAAGAGACGAAGAAGATACCTCTGGACCCGGAGAACCCGGAGAGGTTCGCTGTCATCGGGGCGAACTTGGACAGTAAATAGGAAGGCGAGCTCGTCGACTTCCTCCGTGAGAATCGAGACATTTTCGCATGGTCCCCAAAGGACATGCCGGGTGTCCCGAAGGATTTCGCCGAGCACAAGCTACATGTCCGAGCTGATGCGAAGCCGGTCAAGCAACCCCTCCGCCGACTGTCAGAAGAGAAGCGAAGAATTGTGGGAGAAGAGATAGCCCGGCCCCTTGCCGCTGGCTTTATCATGGAAGTGTTCTTCCCAGAATGGCTTGCTAACCCAGTTCTGGTTTTGAAGAAGAATAACAAGTGGCGTATGTGTATAGACTACACCAGTCTGAACAAGGCCTGCCCAAAGGATCCGTTTGCTCTGCCACAGATTGACCAAGTGATAGACTCCACAGCCGGATGCGAGCTGTTAAGTTTTTTGGATGCGTACTCAGGGTACCATCAGATCAAGTTGGACCCAGCTGACCGCCTGAAGACTGCCTTCATCACACCCTTTGGAGCTTTCTGCTACCTGACTATGACATTCGGCTTGAGAAATGCCGGTGCCACTTTTCAGCGTTGCATGTAGAAATGCCTCTTGAAACAACTCGGCAGAAATGCCCACGTCTATGTAGACGACATTGTGGTGAAGACAGAGAAGCACGGCACCCTGCTGGAAGACCTGAAAGAAACATTCGCCAACTTGCGCCGATTCCAAATCAAGCTCAACCCCGAGAAGTGCGTGTTCGGGGTGCCAGCCGGCCAGCTGCTAGGCTTCCTGGTCTCCGAACGCGGCATCGAATGCAACCCTGTCAAGATCAAGGCCATCGAGAGGATGGAGATTCCCACCAAGCTGCGAGATGTGCAGAAGTTCACCGGCTGCTTAGCCTCCCTGAACCGTTTTATTAGCCGACTAGGAGAGAAGGCTCTCCCCTTGTACCGACTCATGAAGAAGTCCACTCACTTCGAGTGGAACGACCAAGCCTTCCATGAGTTGAAGAAAATGCTGACCACTCCGCCTGTCCTGGCTGCGCCGACTGAAAAGGAGCCCATGCTCCTCTACATCGCCGCGACTAGCCGAGTCGTCAGCACTGTTGTTGTGGTCCAGTGCCCGGAAGAAGGCCGAGCCCAGCTAGTCCAGAGGCCGGTGTACTATCTCAGCGAAGTGCTGTCCAGCTTAAAGCAGAACTACCCGCACTACCAGAAAATGTGCTATGGGGTATACTTCGCCGCCAAGAAACTGAAGCTCTACTTCCAAGAGCACCCCATCACGGTCGTGTGCACTGCCCCGCTCGCCGAGATCATAGGCAGCCGGGATGCATCCGGCCGGGTGGCCAAATGGGCCATTGCGCTGGCGCCTTACACAATCTTCTACCAACCCCGCACCGCCATCAAGTCCCAAGCACTGGCCGACTTCCTTGTCGACTGGGCCGAGACCCAGTACTTACCGCCGGCTCCCGACTCTACCCATTGGCGGATGCACTTTGACGGGTCCAAGATGCGCACCGGCTTGGGAGCCGGCATCGTCCTCACCTCTCCCAAAGGCGACAAGCTCAAGTACACGCTGCAGATCCACTTCGCCACCTCCAACAACGTGGCCGAGTACGAGGCGCTCGTACATGGGCTCCGGCTAGCCAAAGAGCTCGGCATACGCCGGATCCTGTGCTTCGGCGACTCAGATTTGGTGGTCCAGCAATCGTCTAGCGACTGGGACGCCAAGGACGCGAACATGGCGAGCTATCGATTCCTAGTCCAGCAGATCAGCGGATACTTCGAAGGGTGCGAGTTCCTTCACGTGCCAAGGGCCGACAACGACCAAGCAGATGCCCTAGCACGGATCGGCTCCACCCGACAAGCCATACCGACTGGCGTCTCCCTCCAGCGCCTCCTCAAGCCGTCCATCAAGCCGTCTCCAGAGTCGGATTCCATCTTCGTACCGCCTGCACCAGATACAGCCGGATCCGACTGGAGAAACCCCGCAGGCGGCACGGGGACTTCGACAACTGGCCCGGGGACTGCCGTAGTCGCACCCGGCCCGGGGACTTCAGAACCCGGACCGGGGACTGCAGCAGTCGGCCCGGGGACTGCAACAACACAAGAAGCAGTGGCCGACTCCAACTCCACGCCACCCAACCCACCCACCCGAGTCATGGTGGCTACATTAACAGAAGAAGAAGTCACAGCTCCGTCATGGGCCCAGCCCATCCTCAAGTTCCTAGTCAGCAGAGAGCTGCCGGCTGATGAGATCTCAGCGAGACTGGTGCAACGACGAGCCGCAGCATATACAATAATCAACAGAGAGCTTGTGAAGCGCAGCGTCACTGGAGTCTTCCAGCGTTGTGTCGAGCCAGAAAAAGGAGTGACAATCCTCAAAGACATCCACCAAGGCGAATGCGGCCACCACGCAGCCTCAAGATCCCTTGTGGCCAAGACTTTCCGCCATGGTTTCTTCTGGCCGACTGCCTTGGAGGATGCTAAAGAAATAATCAAGAGCTGCAGAGGATGCCAAGTTTTTAGTTCCAAGCAACACCTGCCGGCTTCTGCACTCAAGACCATTCCCCTCACCTGGCCTTTTGCCGTCTGGGGACTGGACATGGTGGGCCCTTTCAAGACAGCCCGCGGCGGCTTGACACATCTACTTGTTGTTGTGGACAAGTTCACAAAGTGGATCAAAGCAAAGCCAATCAAGAAGCTGAACGGGCCGACTGCCGTGACATTCATCACTGACATCACTACTCGGTATGGCGTGCCGCGCAGCATCATCACCGACAACGGCACGAACTTCGCCAAAGGAGCACTGGCACGTTTCTGCGCGACGCAGGGCATCCGACTGGACCTAGCGCCCGTTGCCCACCCGCAGTCAAACGGCCAGGTCGAGCGAGCAAATGGACTCATCCTCTCCGGCATCAAACCCCGACTGGTTATACCACTGGAACGATCGGCCGGCTGCTGGCTCGATGAGCTGCCGGCTGTCCTCTGGAGTCTGCGCACTACACCCAACAAATCAACCGGCTTCACTCCATTTTTCCTCGTGTATGGTGCCGAGGCTGTCATCCCAACAGACATCGAGTTCGACTCGCCTCGGATCACCATGTACACGGAGGAGGAGGCCAAAGAAGCAAGAGAAGACGGTGTCGACCTACTGGAAGAAGGCCGGCTGTTAGCACTCAGCCGGTCCGCCATCTACCAGCAAGGGCTGCGCCGCTACTACAACCGCAAGGTCAAGCCAAGATCCTTTCAAGAAGGCGACCTTGTGCTCCGGCTGATCCAGCGAACAGCCGGCCAGCACAAGCTCTCGGCCCCTTGGGAAGGCCCCTTCGTCGTCAGCAAGGCACTCGGCAACGACTCCTACTACTTGATCGACGCACAAAAACCAAGAGCACGCAAGAGAGACGACTCCGGCAAGGAGTCGGAGCGACCATGGAACGCAAACCTCCTAAGACGATTTTACAGTTGAAAGCAGTATGTATCATGCTACCCCTTTTTGTATTAAGCACGAACCAACAGGCCCCCCGAACAATACTCGGGGATTGCCTTTTATTTATCTATGAATGACGAATGTCATATCCATGAATGTATTATTACATTTGATTTCTTGTCTGGCACCGGGTTCGACTAGTCGGCCCGGGGACTGGCCGCCTTAAGCTATATTAAAAGTTCTACCTGAAGTCAGAAAAGTAGTGTGCCGGCTCCCGAGTCCTCTCTTGTTGCAAGTCACAGCTCGAAGAACCGACTGTCCGACTAGCAAGAGGCAAGGCAGAAAGGATGCCCACACGAAAAACGGCTAAGGACCAACGAACTTATATAGCAAAAGGATGGCCCCCAAACACGCCTGCCGGCTGTCAGAACAGCCGGCTGGCCGGCTTCCTAAACACTTAGCTTTAGTCCAGCAAAGCTAGAGTACTTCCCCCCCAATCGGCCAAGCACTCCTCCAGCCACAGATTGCAGAGCAACTGTTGGACTGGGGAGGCGGCAACCAAGGGAGGGCGGCAAAGGAAAAAGCGGAAGGATAAAAAGCAAAGTACAAGGAAAGGCCAGATGCATGCATAAGTTATATATACATATAATAAGCCCCCTACAGGCTGGCAACAGACATCAGTTCGAATACACCCAGTGGGTGGAATTGGGCAGACTTAACCAAACATTGTTCCAAAAGTAACAAGACAGGAAAACAAAAGATGGCAGACTAGGGCGCGACGCGGAAGCCGAGTTGGTCGGTGGAGACGGCCTTGCCGGCTGAAGGAGTGGCCGCCTAGCGGGTCTCGGCTTGGCCACCACCAGTGGCAGGCGACGCACTCGCACGCGACGTAGTGCTGGAGGCGCGGTCAGGCTGAGGCTGGTCGGCTGCTCCACCAGCCGGCTCGACGTCTTCACCTTCCTCCTCCTCCTCTTCGCCCTCGTCGCTGGAGTCAATCTCCTCCGCCGAGTCTTCACCGTCCGCCGGGTTCAGCCCGAACCACTCCTTCGGCTGGGCGACACCGTTGTTGTCTACCTCGGGGGCGAAGACACTGGTGTCGGTGTAGTCGGCGATCGCCGAAGCCCGGCGGATGATAGCCGGCCGCGCCGGCTCCAGCTCCGTGTCGGCTTGCTGCCGCCAGGTAGCCAGCTGATCCAGGCTCAGGCCGGGATACCAGGCCTTGACGAACTCCAGCGCGCGCCTGGCACCGGAGCGAGCCGCCGAGGCCTTCCAAGCCTCGAAGCGGCCGACTGCCACCTCCAGCCAGTCGGCAGTCCGACTGGGGGTGCGAGGAACCACTTGGCCGGGCCAGAGGGCGGCCAAGACTTGCGCCCCGGCACGCTGAAGCCGACGGAGCAGTCGGTGAGCCGGCTGGATGCGGGCCTGGATCGCCAAGAGCTGCTCCTCCAGCGAACGGCCGGCGGTTGGCGAGATCTCAAAGCCAGCCTGCCTTCGCGCTTGGCGACGGGCCTCGATGGTCTGGTTGGCGGCAGTAGAATAGCCAGGGAAATATTCTGCGCAAGAAAGAAGAAGAAAAGAAGAAAAGAGCACCAAATCAGAAAAAGAGCCAAAGTGGCAGATGGCAAGAAAGGACGAAGAGGTAGGCGGCTTACCGTCAACCAGATCTTCGATCTGGCCATAGCCAGAGATTAGAGTCTGCCTGGCCTCAGCCCAGCCAGCCGCCTCCGTCTCGTACTCGGCCTGGAGGGCGGCTTCGCGGTCCTGCACCGCCTTCAGTGCCGCCTTGTGGCCTTCCTCCTGGTCGGCCAACTTCTTGGCCAGGCGGTCGCGTTCCTGCACCAAGGCGGTGAGCTCGGCATCCTTGGCACGAAGGGCAGTCTGAGACTGTCCTAGCTGTGCCCTCAGACTGGCGTTGGCCGCTGCAGAGACGGCAGAAAAAGAAAGAACAGTAAGAAGTTGTCAAGGAAGATCCGACCCGACTGCTCAGCAGTTGGCCCGAATCTCGAGGACTACACCCAGTGGGTGCGCTGACGCGCCCCCACATGAGATAAAGAACAAAGCACGTACCTCGGCTCTCAGTAAGGTCGGCGGTCTTCTGGGTCAGCTCCCGAGCCTGGGAGTTGAAGGCGGCCGCACGAAGATGGTGGTAGTCCTGCAAGATAGACAGAAGTTCAAAGTAAGAGCAAGAATAGCAAAGACAAATCCACCAAGAAGTTCCAAGCCGCCTGCTCAGCAGCCGACTCGGAACTCGGGGACTACACCCAGTGGGTGCGCTGACGCGCCCCCACAGAAGAAATCAAAGTCAAGAAGAAGCAAGATGGGAAGACCAACCCGGATGGCCGCCCGCGTCGCGAGAAACTCGTCGGTGAACTGCCTCAGCGCCGCAGCTTGGCCCTGGAGCCGGGTCCGGACGTCCTGCGCAGCCACGTTCATCACGGCCGTCCCTCCGCCTGGCGTCCACCCCGAGGTAGCGCTGGCCGCCTCCGCATCCTGGGCTGACGAGCTGGAGCCCACGGCCGGCTGCGGCTCCGACGCGGCTTTCTGTGGCTCCGACGCAGCCTTCCCCGCGCGCCAGCTCGGTGGCATCCGGACCGCCATCTCAGTCCTCGCGGCCGGCTCGCCCCCCGCCGACTGCGCAGGCGGCTGATCAGGCCGGCCGCCTTGAGCCGCCCCAGTTGCCGGGGTCGGCACCGACGCCCTCTTCAGGATGATGACGTCGTCGTCTCTCCCCAGCCCTGGCTGGTCGCCGCTGGCTCCCTCTGGCGAGGGCTCCACGTCCCCAGGCGCCATGACGCGCAGCGGGGTGACCATCAAAACCTCCCCCGCCGCCGCCGCCGCCGCAGCCTCTGCTTGGGCCCTGGCTGCGGCATCGGCGAGCGCCTTCGCCGCCTCCTCCTCCCGTGCCGCCTGGGCGGCGGCCGCCTTCCGTGCCTCCGCCTCCCGCGCCTCCTGTTCCTCCCGCGCCTCCCGCGCGTTCCGTTCCGTCGCCGTCTGAAGCTCGGCGCGGGGGTCCACACGGCGGGTGGTGCTCCCAGACCCCCTCGGCGACTCGACGACGGAGGCAGCAGCCACCCGCTCAAGCGACAACGGAGCTCTGATCATTGGAGAAAAAGACAAGGGCTCAGGAACCACCAGAGAAAAGAAAGAAAAAAGAGTATACGAAAGAAAGTGAACTTACGCCGACACGGTCTGCGGTTGCTTCACCGTCTTGCGGAAGCGAGCCGCCTTCGCGGCCGCCTCCTCCCGCCTGGTTGCTGCCGCCCCGCCCCTGGGCTTCTTCGTCCGACTGCGGAACAAACCCTGGGCGGCGCGACGCTTTTGACCTCCGCCCGAGCAGGCGGTGCAGCGGAGGAACCCGCGCCGCGTCCAGTTGCCGGCTGGCGGCGCGAGACGACTTCGGCCTCATCGTCGTCCGGCCAGTCGTCGAATGTGACTCCGAGCCCGGAGCCGCCTGCTTCGCCGCCGGCTTGGCCACCGCCCGGCTCGATGTTGTCGTCCATACCGGCTGCCCCCAAGTCGGGGTCCTCCAGATCGTGTCCCGTCCGGTCGGGGACGAATCGACGCTCCGCGTCTGACCCGCCGGCCGGCCGAAGAAGAGGGCTTTGTCGAAAAGCAAGACGGCTAAGTTAGAGTCGGCCAAGAGGAACTCGGCAACAAAGCAAAGAGAAAGAAAATGAGACAAGGAGAACATACCGTAGGCGGCGGATTGGCTCGGCTATATGGCTCCTTGCCAAACTGCCACTCTTCGGTGAGTTTGCAGTTCGCAAGGTAGTTCACCATATAGGCGACCTCCTCGCGCGGCATCTCCTTGGTGCACATTCGGCTCGGATCGAGCTGGCCGCTCATCTGACAGATCAGATGAGGCCGGCTCTGGAGCGGAAGAACCCGGCGCGTGACGAATGCGGCCAGCAGGTCGGGCCCCGTCAAGCCCTCCGACTGGGTCAGCTCTCGCACTCGGGCGACGGCGGCGGACCCGGCCGGCGTCAGAGTCACGGCTCGGAAGGACCACTGGGGCCGCCTGCCCGCCGGTGGGCCGGCTACGTAAGCCGGCAGGTTGATGTAGTCGCCCCGCGGGGCGATGTTCCGCACGTAGAAGTACGACTTTTGCCACTTCTTCACCGATTGGATCAGCGTGATGACGGGGAAGGGGTTGTCGGCGACGGACCTCCGCGACGCGATGAAGGCGCCGGTCTGAGCCGGCACGCCCTGCATGCGCGTGCCCAGCTTGGACTGGAAGAACTCCCCCCAGAGCTCGAGGGTAGGGAGGACGCCGAGGTAGCCCTCGCACAGGGTGACGAAGGCTGATAGCAGCACCACCGCGTTTGGGGTGATGTGGTGCGGCTGGAGCTGGTAGAAATCGAGCCAGGAGCGGAAGAAGGCGCTCACTGGCAGGCCGATGCCGCGCAAGAAGTGCGAGCGGAAGACCACCCGCTCGCCCTCCCGCGGCTCCGGCGTAATTTCCCTCGCCGGTGCGAGGCGGACCTCCACCTTGTCCGCGCCGGGCAGCCGCCGCGTCTGGCGGAGGAACTCGACGTGATCTTCGTGGACATTGGAGCCGTCCCAATCCCCGCCATACTGCTCCGTGGCGGGAGGCATGGCGAGAACAAGCGCGGCGACGGAGGAGCGAGTAGTGGAAGAGCGCGGCGGTGAGGCGCTGTCGCGAGAAACGGCGAGCGAAGAAGATGGTGGAAGTAGGAGGAGCGTGCGAGGGCCTGCCGCCCTCCACCTCCCCCTACTTATAGCCTCGCAAGGCGAGGCCGGGGAGGCCGGACGTGGGGGGAGACGTGGGATTAACTGCACCCATTCCCCCACGCCCCGCGATTATTGCGCCCTAAAGGCGAGCCGAAACTGCCGCAAGGAGACGTGCGGGCGGTTTCGGGATGCAAAGAATCCGTGCCTGGGCTCGGGCGCGGACGTGGCGGGCCCCCGCCCTGCGGCGACGTCCCGTCGCGCGCGTGGGCTGGCAGGCTTTCTGGCCAAGGGAGGCCACGTGGTTCGCAGACGGCAAGTGGCCGGCCCGCGGCCCGGTGCACACACTAGCGAGCTCCCGCCCTCCGACTCCGGAGTTTTCGACCAAGACGACACGCCTAACCAAAGCCGGCTCCCAGCTGCCGGCTTGTCAAGATAGGAAGCTGATCGAGCTTCTCAACCCCTACTCCACCTCGAAGCCCAATCAGCTTCGGGGACTACTGTCGGAGTAAATGGCCACGGGTAGCCTAACCGACTGCCCCTGGTTCTTCTAAAAAATTATCAGGCCTTTGGGCCTTCAAGCACTCCAAGCATTGAGCCGCCTTCCCTGGCCGGCTACCTCTGAAGCCGACTCCCGGAAGGCGACCCAGCCTCAGCAACCTCTCCCCAGGACAACTACGGGGTGGCCGACTCCAAGAAGCCAGCCAAGAAGAACGCCGACTCCAAGAAGCCGGCCGAGACCACAACCACCAAAGCTACACCCACATAACGGTGACAAGACGGGGTGTGGCCACAGTGCGGCCCATTACCCCCGAGGCCCGAGGCAGGCATGGCCACAGGAGGC
The DNA here is from genome assembly GCF_018294505.1 of Triticum aestivum. Taxonomy (NCBI): domain Eukaryota; kingdom Viridiplantae; phylum Streptophyta; class Magnoliopsida; order Poales; family Poaceae; genus Triticum; species Triticum aestivum. Next base: position 424,895,845 of record NC_057814.1, on the reverse strand, counting down.
CGTACGGGATGACCGTCCCCTGTTCGGCTCGGCACTGTAGCCATGCCAGCCTCAACGTCATCCACGACCGACTCCTGTACGGCCCGCGGGCGGCGGGCCCATTCTGCCAGAGAGAGGCGCAAAGGCGGCCCGGCCTCCCCCAGTCGTACGGGGGTGTAGCCGGCCCCCAGAAGTCGGCTACTCCCTTCCTCGAAGCAGGAGCCCCATTAAGGAGACAAGACGAGGTAAGGCTACAATGAGAGCCCCCGAGGCGGCCCACTGTAGCCACGCTTACCTCGACAAAGCCCTCGTCATCAGAGGCGAGGCTACAGTAAGCAGCCGCCGACAAGACCCTAGGCGGTGGGGCCGGCCTGTCGACCAAGAAGCCGGCAGCCGGCGGGACCCACCAGTCGGCGGGACCCAACAGCCGGCGGAGAAGCCGGCGAGCGTAGACACTGACGGCTGGGACCAGTGCCCAGCCGGATTACCATTGTACCCCCGGGGGGTAGGCCTATATAAACCCCCCGGAGCACCCATGCAAAGGGTGAGCTTCTGAACACAGCACACACACCATAGAGATAGAAAGAAGCAAGAGCTAGCCTTGTTCTTCTTCTCCCTTGATCCCAACAGCTCTAGGAGCGATTGTAACTACCTTTCCTTGATCTAGTGATCATGCGGAGACCCCGCAGAGCAGGACTAGGGGTGTTATCTCCTCGGAGAGCCCCGAACCTGGGTAAGATCCGCCGGCGTGCATGTCTTCGCCTCATCCCGTTTCCAGGCACCGGCGATGTCTTATTGGCACCCACAATGATAAGCCATCCGTTTCTATGCCCACGACGCGTCACTGATGGATGCAGGAGGAAGAAGACTTAGGCTCCGTCAAGGACTGGATTGTAATTTTATTTTTCTGCATGGGTGAGTTTTAAGGACATGGGTTCATTATTAAACCTAAACCCATTAAGAGGCGCTAGAATGGTGGCTAACCAGCTACGCCATGTAGGGCATGCTGGTTGGTCATGGTCAGAAAATATTTTTTAGAGTTATTTTAAATGTTAGGGAGACTTTTTGCTGGTTGGTCATGGTGAAAAAGTATTTTTTAGAGTTCTTTTAAATGATAGGGAGACTTTTTTTGAGAGAAGTTTTTTTTAGGTTTTTTCTTTTTTCTTTTAAGATGATTGTGATGTCCACGTGACGCGAGAATGTTATTTTAAATTTTTTGGCATGATGGTGAAGTGTGCATAGCTTTCTCTCAAGCGGTCTGCAATGGCGGCCCCAACCACTAATTTTATTAACTAGTAAGCGTGCATAGCTTATGCAATGCACGTCTTGACTAATAGCATGTTGAAAATCGTGAAGACATTCCAAGTTACATCTTGACTAATACGAATCAAAAGAAAAATGTTAGAAGCGAAAAAATCCATACATACTTTAAAATGAATCAAGTATTTAATTTAGATTGATAAATCATGAAAATATAAAATGATAAACCATCAATTTCGATTCGTCCTCAGGAAAGTATTCACAATATATTAGGTGCTTTCCCTTCATCAAGTTCTTCTTTTTGTTGAAAAACTTCCGTTCTATTCATTTTCTCATAGCAGGACAACAAACATTAGAAATGATAAAAATTACATCCAGATTCGTAGACCACCTAGCGACGACTACAAGCACTGAAGCGAGTCGAAGGGGTGCCGCCGTCATCACCCCTCCCTCGCCGGAGTCGAGCAAAACTTGTTGTAGTAGACAGTCAGAAAGTCATCGTGCTAAGGCCCCGTAGGACCAACGCAGCAGAATAACAATCATCGCCGATGAAGAATACCGTAGATCGGAAGGTTCCAACCTAAAGACACACCAACGTAGATGAACTACTTCCCGCAAAAAAAAACGTAGATGAACTACGACTAGATCCGAGAAAATCCGTCAAGGACAGATCTGTCGGAGACACGTCTCCACGCCCACCGATGATGCTAGACACACCACCGGGACAGGGGCTAGGCGGGTAGAACCTTATTACATCTTCAGGGAGCCATCGTTGTCTTGTCTTCCTGAACATGACACAAACCCAAACAATCTAAAATCAGAGCCCTCCGCCGGCAAGGGCCGGGGTCCACCACACAACCATGGCCCTAAGGCCATTAGAGACGGGGCGAACCGGCGGCTGCGGCTACGGGAGGCAAAGGAGCCTTTCTTAAGTTGCAAGCTAGGACTCGTCTACCCATATAACCCCCTTCATCAAGTTCAATTCTTGGAAATTAAAGTTTTCATTGAGAAATGCTCAAAAAAGGGACTAATTACCTCGTGACAAGGGATGCACTTAATTGTAGGTATTAGGGCCAACTGAGCTGAAAAAGGAAACCAGAACCATGCTACAAGATGATGATCCTCGGTCATCCAAAATAATTCTCCAAGTACTACATTTTTCCATGATATGCAACCTGATATCATCATTAAAGTTTTAATCAGGATAAATTCTTTTTTAGTAGTAGGAGCGGAGTTGACCATGTGAAATAATATAAATCACGCACTAAGATCTATATCATTCGCGTTAAAGGGAAATAATGAGCAATGCAAGAATTGGATTAGAGAATAACTTAGGGCATGAAGTCAGCGGGTAATCTTGCACACACAATGCTCTCCTTGACCATGTGAAATAATATCATCTCGAAAGATCGGGAGAACACAACACACGAAATAAACCCAGCCCCGGAAAAGTAGGATCGCACGAGGTGATCAAGGGAGGCGACGAGGGTTCCCTTGCGCGCCGCCGGTTCCCTCTCTCTCCGTCGGCCGCTCCGGCGGCGGGAGGGAGGGGGAACCTCGGGTTTGTTCGCTAGGTGGGTGTGTGGTAGGGTTACGGTTGAGGGAGACGCTGCCGAGGCCGTTGCGGTGGTGTCACGTCGGAATAAGTTTCTCCGGGCTCCGTTCGCGGTCAGGCATGGCTTTTGCCTTCGTCTAGGAGCCAGCGGGGTTGGGGATCCCCGGATCTCGTCGAGGTCACGGGTTATGGTGGCTGGAGGTCCATCGGCACTGGCCGTTTGGGTCCTCAGATGGGCGATGTATGTAGGGAGACGAAGACCTTTCTTCTTCCTTGTTGGTATGATTTGCTGTTGCTGTTCTTCTCCTTCCTCTGTGCTGATGCTGGTGGGAGATCCTGCTTTGTCCGGGCGGATGGCCCGGCCGCGGTGCTGGGCCGGTCGGATGACTCGAGTTCTCTTCCTTCCGGAAGGGACACTTTTCGCGGTACTCAAAGCCAAAGATGGCGACGACTGTTGCAGGTGTGTTGGATTGATGTCCATGCCCTCTCAGCGCTGGTGTCGAGAAAGGAGGAAGCAGCGTGGCGGCAATTGTATGGTCGAAGATGATGACCTGTTTGTGACTGGTTGCAGATCCTTCTGCTGCAGGGGTCTTCTCTCAAGATTCAGGGATGATGACACAGGGCTCCTGAGATCTTCTTGTGTTTTGGTTGTCTTAGGGTACTCTAGGTGTTCATGGTCCTTTGTGTTTGCGTTTCAGTGTGCTGGTAAGGGTCAACTACTTTGTAATGATTCGTGATATGAATGAAAAAGTTCTAAAAAAAAAGAAAGATCGGGAGACCCCTGCACCTATCACTGTGCCCCCTACCCTCATCTCTTATGTCCCTCGCTCATCTCTTTCTCCCATCCTCCTTCCTCTTTTAGCGCTCGAGCAAAGGTGTCCTTAGATCAATCGATGTCGTAGAGAAAACGGAGGTAGCACTGGGTTAGCGATATTAATCGTGGGCGGCGCACGGAGCTGACGAGTGCATAACTAGGATTTGATCTTTCTTCTTCTCTTCTTCCTCCTTACATGTGGTAGTATATAAAATGGATTGCATTTTAGAATATAGATTACAGTTTCTTTATTCACTCTTGGTGAAAATGCAGGTTCAGTGTCGGGATTCCGAATTCCAAAATAAATTACACTTAATTTGTAGGCACGATTTACTTCATGCAAGCGTCAATTACTGCATGTTTGGCGAGGTGCCGGGAGGGGAGATTAGGGCCTGAGGGTGAAGGCTCCAACGAGGTGCAGGCCGGCTGCCAACACGGGGAGGATGTGTGTGGGTGCCCATGTTGGGGAACGCAGTATTTCAAAAAAATTCCTACGATCACGCAAGATCTATCTAGGAGATGCATACACTACAAAAAAAGACACATCCGTGACATTTTGGGCCGAACGAAATTTTTTCTATCATACTTATGACACTTCTATGACGATAATTGTGACAAAACCCGGTATCATCATAGATGTGGTGGGGTCCTACTTCTATGACAAAAAATCATGACAGAAAATGGGCTTTTCGTCCTGGGCGGGCCGCAGACGCAGCTGCATGACATTCTTTGGGCCGTCCATGACGGAAAAAACCATGGTAGAAGCGAGGGCGAGGAAAATATTGGGGTGTTCCCGCTTACGGTGGGTGGTCGGGGCCGAGCGATGCGCGTTTCTCTCGTACACGCACGCGCGTGGGTGCGAGGCATTGGGCTCTAACTGAACCCGAGCGAGGCGTTGGGCTCTAACTGAACCCGAGCGAGGCGTTGGGCTCTAACTGAACCTGAGCGATTGTACTGCAGGCTACGCGTTACTGAACCCGAGCGATCGATCGATGGCTGTTAACTGAACCTGATCGAGCGATTCCTTCGCTACTGCTGCTAACTGAAGCCGATCAATGCTGCCTCTGGATGAACAGTGAGCATTGCTGGGGGGTTTGGATGAACAGTTCCCGGTGGGGGTGGATGAACAGGACCCCGTGGTGTTGCCTCTGGATGAACAGGACCCTGATCGATCGAGCCGGTTGGGACTGGATGAACAGGACCCCGTGGAGGGCTAGATGAACAGGACCACCCCGTGGAGGGCAGGATGAACATAGACGGTGGAGGGCTGGATGAACAGTAGCCCGTGGAGGGTGGTTGAACAGGAGCCCGTGGAGAGGGCTGGTTGAACAGTAGCCGGTGGAGTAGCGTGCGGTGGAGGCTGGATGAACAGGAGCCCGTGGATGAACAGTCGCAGGTGAAGGCCGGAGGAGGTCGACGGTGGATGAACAGTAGCCCGTGGAGGCTGGAGGGGGTCGACGGTGGAGATGAACAGTATCCCGTGGAGTCGCGTTTTGCGGTACGCCACACCCCTCCCGATGAACAGGACCCCCGTTTCGACCGTAGCGCTCCAACACAAGTCAGTTTCCTCCGTTTTGCGGTACGCCACACCCCTCCCGATCAACAGGACCCCCGTTTCGACCATAGGAGGTCCGTTTCCTCCGTTTTGCGGTACGCCAGACCCCTCCCGATGAACAGGATCCCGTTTCGACCGTGGCCGGTTGAACACAAGGCCTTTTCCTCCGTTCTGCGGTACGCCAGGCCTCGTTTCCATCGGCTGTTCCGTCCAAGCCCTCCCGATGAACACGACGACGCATTCCGTTCCGACCCAGCCGGTTGGCTCCCCATGAACATGACGACGACGTAGTTTCTCCGTTCCGACCCAGCCATGTACATGAGCCCTGGCCGTACGTATGCACGAGTAGGCGTTCGAGACCCTGCCCGTATGTACATATGTGGCCGTATTTTCTTTCTTGCACACTGGCCGCTGTACGTACGTGTACATGCTACGTACGCGCCTCTACTACGACACGTGCGCGCCTCTACATCGACCAGTATGTACGTACATGTTCGCGACCAGAATGACAACGCTACATACGCTTCGACCAGGTGGGTCCCGACTGTCAGGCACTTCCTTGCCTACGAAGATGTAGCTGGTGGGTCCCAGCAGTCAGGGGGGCGAATCGTTTTTTTTGCCCGGACGCACTTCCTTGCGTGCGAAGATGTAGCTGGTAGGTCCCAGCAGTCAGGGGGAAACATTTTTTTTCACGAAATACAGTTGCCCGTTCGGTGGGTCCCTGCTGTCAGGTGGAGGAATAATTATTTTGCGCGTAATAAGGAGACACTTCCTTGTGGCTGCCGTGGACCCAGCTGTCAGCCTCTCCACGTACAGTACTCTTCCGATGGAAGTCGTTCCTTGACCACATTGACCACGCCGCTGTCAGATGTGGGGTTCCGGCAAACCTTAAGGTTCGAACACTGGGGTGCGCGTGAAGTCTTTCCCTCCTACCGATCTACGCCCTAGCTCGCTAAGATCTCGCGGACGAACTCGACGACCTCGCAACACAGAAAGACACGGGATTTATACTGGTTCGGGCCACCGTTGTGGTGTAATACCCTACTCTAGTGTGGTGCTGGTGGATTGCCTCTTGGGCTGATGAAGAACAGTACAAGGGGAAGAACAACCTCCTGAGGTTGAGGTGTTCTTGTGCTAGTGTTGGCTTTCGATCTGTTCCTGTCCTCCCTGCTACTGTGGTGGCTAGACCTATTTATAGAGGCCCTGGTCCTCTTCCCAAATATTGAGCGGGAAGGGAGCCAACAACGGCGGGCAAATTTGAAGGGGGACAGCTAGTACAAGCTATCCTGACAAAAGTGGTCTTCGCCTGCGAAAGGCTCTAGTGGTGACGCCGTCTTGGGCTCCACGATGACCTCCATCTTGCCGTCCTCCTGGTCTTGGTCTCGTTGCACCAATATAGCAACCTTTGCCTGATGCCTCGGTACTCCTCGCCTGCGCTGGCCTCCTTAGCACCAAAGAGGAAACAAGGATGCTGCTGTTGGGGATCGTTGCAGAAATTAAAAAAATTCTACGCATCACCAAGATCAATCTATGGAGAGACTAGCAACGAGAGAGAGGGGAGTGCATCTTCATACCCTTGAAGATCGCGATGTGGAAGCGTTACAAGAACGCAGATGAAGGAGTCGTACTCGTTGTCGGTGTCAAAACAGGCGGATCTCGGGTAGGGGGTCCCGAACTGTGCGTCTAAGGCGGATGGTAACAGGAGGGGGGGGGGGACACAATGTTTACCCAGGTTCGGGCCCTCTCGATGGAGGTAATACCCTACTTCCTGCTTGATTGATCTTGATGATATGAGTATTACAAGAGTTGATCTACCACGAGATCGTAGAGGCTAAACCCTAGAAGCTAGCCTATGGTATGATTGTTGTTGTCCTACGGACTAAACCCTCCAGTTTATACATGCACCGGAGGGGGCTAGTGTTACACAGAGTCGGTTACAAGGCAGGAGATCTACATATCTGTATTGCCAAGCTTGCCTTCCATGCCAAGGTGAGTCCCATCCGGACATGGGACGAAGTCTTCAATCTTGTATCTTCATAGTCCAACAGTCCGGCCAAAGGATATAATCCGGCTGTCCGAGGACCCCCTAATCCAGGAATCCCTCAGTAGCCCCTGAACTAGGCTTCAATGACGATGAGTCCGGTGCGCAGATTGTCTTCGGCATTGCAAGGCGGGTTCCTCCTCCGAATACTCCATAGAAGATTTTGAACACAAGGATAGTGTCCGGCTCTGCAAAACAAATTCCACATATCACCGTAGAGAGAATAATATTTCCACAAATCCAATCTGCCGACAGCTTTTCATAATGTGACGTATTGCCGTGGTCTGGTCATGACGAACCGTTTTTCCAAGCCTGCCACTGCACGTATTGCGAGGCGGTTTTTATTGGCACGTCCTGTTGAAGGAGAGATCGTGTCCCTTTTTTCACGGGATTCTCATCAATACGGGTATGGGTAACCCAATCGTGCCTGTTGGTATGACTCCTCGATTTTAGGCAAATCCCAAACGGCCACGCGGAGGACGCTTGATATTCATCCTCTTTATAAAGAGGCCAAGGCCTGTCCTTTCTTCTCGCACTCAATCGAACCCTTCCCCCACCTCGAGTTCCAACGCTCAAGGCTCAGGCTAGGCGCTTCGGACCTTCAATCATGTCCGGATCCAACCTTCAAGGTCGGTGGATGCCCTCCTCTATCACAGAGGAGGACATTAAGAAACTAAGAGAAGCCAGGTACCTGACCGTCGAAATCTCGCACAGGTTACCTGCTCGAGGGCAGGTCATTCCCACTCCCGAACCCGGCGAGAGCGTCGTATTCGTCTCTCACTTCCTCCGAGAGCTAGGCCTTAGTCTAGATCCCTTTGTAAGGGGGCTCATGTTCTATTATGGGCTGGATTTCCATGACCTGGCCCCGGATTCAATCCTTCACATCTCATCGTTCATCGTCGTGTGTGAGGCCTTCCTCCACGTCACCCCGCACTTCGGCTTGTGGCTCAAGACCTTTAATGTGGAGCCAAAGACGATTAATGGGCGACACGCAGAATGCGGAGGAGCCGTAATAAGCAAAGGCGCCGATGTTCCATGGCCAAAGGGTTCCTTCCCGGAGGTATCCAGCTTATGGCAACGGGAGTGGTTTTACATCACAGCTCCCCGCGGTGCTAAGTGGGTGGCCGCCCCTGCCTTTCGCTCGGCCCCCCCGCCACAACTAACGTCATGGATCAAGAAGGGGCCGGAATGGGGGCCAGTAAAGGATGTGCCGATATTGCAGAGTCGCATCCGAGATCTCCTCGAGAGAGATGTCAGCCTGGTCACGGTAATGCAAGTCATGCTAGTTCGTCGAGTCCTGCCTTGCAAACGTCGGCCTCTCCGTATGTGGGAGTTCAACCCAGAAGGACCGCGAGCTATTCAGCACTTCCTCAGCATGACGCTCGAAGAGATGTACAGATAGTTCTTCGGATCACAAATAAAGTGTCCGGACACCACCGAGGATGCGGGTCTGAGCTGCAATCATCCAGATGCCCAAGTAAGTAGTCCTTCGGCCGAACACGTTGTCTCTTTTTTATCACAACATCATTTTGAAAAGTCGCTCTTTGACCAGGACTGGGTAAAAAAGGTGAAGATGATCAGGTGTTCGGCCCCCCTTCCCGAAGGCTCAGCAGATCCAGTACTGGTCAGAATGCTTGAGCTTGCGCCTTATCAAGCGCCCTCAGGGGAAGATAAAGGGGGGAATAAAGAGGCTGAAAGCGGGCCTCACTCATTATTCATCCAAACCGGGGAATTAGTGCCTCCGCAAAGGAGGATAACCGGGGAGAAGAATCTGAAATTCCCTCTCCCCAGGGAAGGAAGAGGACCGCCTCTGAAGACTTGGAAACAATGGTTTCCAAACGAGGGAAGAAATCTTCGCCAGGGGGTCCTGCCCCGGAGGGTATCCTTACCGCACAGTGCCCGCAAGGGTATCAGCCCTCCACCGAGCTGTAAGTAAACAAAAGTACTCCATAGTAAAAATATCCTGCATTATTTCTGAGGACAATAACCGAAGCATATGTCTTGTAGTTCGGATCGTAGCCCTTCTCGACAGAGTTCGTCTTCGGGGGATCTTCTTCCGGAGATGATGGAGAGCGAAACACCTCCCCATGCCTCCCCGCCTCATGAGGCGGGCGACCCTGAGGTGTCATCACGGAGGATTTCTCCTGATCCGCCAAGGCCAGGGGGTAACCCTTCGGCCCCCAGAAGTCCGGAGTATTCGACTCCTAAGGAGAGCAACAGAAAGAGGCCGGGACGGTCCGGTGCGCGACCTGACGCACTGAAGAATCTTCTGGAGCAAGCGGCTATCTCAGAAGCGCATCGTACGCTAATGGGTACGGTGGTTGAGAGGATTTCATCCGCCGAAAGCGGGTTGCATGAAGCTTTTATGAGCCTGCTGAGAGGCTTTGAGGTACGCAAAGTAGTATATGTTTTTTGACGGTACCGCACACGCTAGGTGTGCCCTATGCAGATAGTAGCCCCTGAGACTCTGGTTGTCAAAAACGGCGGCAAACAGAGGATCATAGTCCCAGGTAATAATCATGCCGCCTTCATGTGCAGTGGCTGGAGGTCCGGTGGCTAGCCGGACTGGTGAGTTTGCCGAGCTGAAGCGGCAACTTGATGCGGCAGATGCCGACATCGTGCTTGTAAACAAGCGGCTTGACGAGGCACAGGGTATGTGTTTTCTCCGGTGATCAACACATATTAAGAGGAGCATGATGCTAGTATCTTTAATATGTTGTGACTGAAGATGGGGTTGCCACCGTGGAGACCCTTCGGGCAGAACTTGCCTGAGCCAAGGAACAAGCCAGGAAGAGTGATGCGGCCGCTCTAAAGGCGGTCGAAGAGCTGAGAGCCGAACAGGTTGCGCATTGCCAAAGCAAGGATAAAATAGCCAAGATGGCTGTTGAGTTGAAAGATGCCGCCGACCGTTACGAGCTTCTTGAAAAGGAAAACCGAACGAAGATGACGGACCTGGAGAAGGCCATGGTAGCGGCCAAGGACGCCCGCTCTAAAATCAGAGCGGCGAAGGAGGAGCTACATCAAGCCGGGGATATCGTGGCTGGGAAGCCCTTTTTGTTGCGGACGAAGTTCAGAGATCCTAAGTATGCCCCCCTTGATCAATTATGGAGTTCTGCAGACGCATACGTGGATTTGGCAGTGAGTGCTGCTGATGCGGCCGAGTTTTTCAAAGATCAAAAAGACCGTGAAGTGGAAAAGCTGTTCTGGTCATAGTTCAATGTTCCAGTTCGTCCGCTGCTGTTGAATGAGCGAATGGCCGAGTGGGCCAAGCTCCATAGGTTGTCCGGGCTTGCCATGAGGTCTGTTGTGGATCATCTTTGGTCGGAAGGACCAAGGCCGAGTAGCTATTTTGGTTTAGTGCAACAATTCCTTGGTGCTGTGCCGCGCATCGACGCTATGAAGAGGTCGGCATGCATAGAGAGTGCGTGGATGGCTCTTGCCCGTGTCAAGACATACTGGGCAGAGATGGAGGCCACCGCTATTGCAACCCAGAGTTCGGCCGTGGGCCGAGTATCGGCTGAGCACTACTTTGAAGAAGTCCTTGAAGGCGCTTGTTTAATAGAGGCTCAGTGCTCGAAGAATATTATGTTCTAGTGACATGTATTCCCATTGTAAGAACAATGTTTATTAAATTATAAGGCTGTGTATACTTTTGCCTGAAAGTATTATGATGCCTCCTGTGCGGCCGTTTATGTATATATGTATATAACCTGAAAGTTTGCAGTCGTCGGCTTCAGCTCCCACACATATAATGCGGGGGTGTTCGCAAAAAACGCGTATTCACACTTGATCCAACGTCTTGGTCCATTAAGGAGGTGATAGCGCAGCGAACGAGGCAATCGGACTATATTGCTTTAACACTTTCACTTAGCCATAGGAGTTTGACGGTGGGACTACTATATAGCCCCTGGTACCTCCGCGCTCATCCGAATATGGGGCGTGTACATACATGACCGGGAAACGGCCCTTCGTTAATGCGGAGGAATCCCGAAGATTCCGCTAAGTCATCGAGTGGTTGACCAGTCTCGCACTTTATCATGACAGTCAGTTTTCGGCTTTCTCTACTGAGGTGCTCATCCGGATGAACCAGGGCACAATCGCAGTAGTTCTCCCGGTGCCACCTTAGCCGATAGAGCGGAACGTAAGGTAGCAAAACGCGGGAGCCAGGCAAACCCAACATTTTACCAAAGACATGATTCGGAGCTGATGCATATAAGGCCAAACTCGCGACGCCGAACACTTCCTAAGGTATTCGGTCTTTACAACATGTACCGGGCTGAGCAACGCCCTTGATAATGAGCCCCGAGTGTCCAGGTACGTGCATTTTTCTGACGTGGCGAAATGCCAATAACGTCAGCATCCTTCTCGGTTATACTGAGTATCCGGAGGATGTGAACAACAAGAGACAGTAAAAAAGGTTTACACAGGGTCTTAATCTAAAAAGAAACCTTTGAGCGGGTCCCTACTGCACGTCTGCGCCTGTGTCTCCGTTGTGCTGTATCCTGGAAGGGTGTAGCACGATTGTCATATGTAAAAGAGAAGAACTTAGGTGAAAGTTGTCGTGCGAAAAATTGGTTATTCTCAATAAACCATTAAAATTCAAGATAAGTAAAGTTGAGCCGAACTAGCCCTGTTTACACGCGGGAAGCCCCTGGTACCGCCTATGGGGGTATAATCATCAAACCAATCTCGGGTTTATCTAAGATGTTATAGCTAGTAATGCACCGGACTCGTCTAGCCGTGTCCGCGGTCTTGACGACCGATCATTTATTCTGGTTGGTGAGGCCGTTTAGTGTTCGGCTGTTAAAGCCGCCGCACATTCTTCCGCACGTAAGGAACGTTCAATATTTCCGCTAATTGTGATGATGCCACGTGGACCGGGCATCTTGAGCTTGAGAGAACTGTAATGCGGTACTGCATTAAAGCGAGCGAAGGCTGCTCTTCCGAGCAGTGCTTGATAGCCACTTCGGAATGGAGCGATGTCGAAGGTTAGCTTTTCGCTTCGGAAGTTGTCGGGAGAACCAAATACAACCTCTAGTACTAGAGAGCCCGTGCAGCGGGGCTCTGGGCCTGGTATTACTCCCTTGAAGGTAGTATTACTGTCGCTGATTTTTGTCGGGTCTATCCCCATTTTGCGGACTGTGTCCTGGTATATCAGATTAAGACTACTGCCGCCGTCCATAAGGACTCGTGTGAGATGGTATCCGTTTATTATTGGGTCTAACATCAAGGCAGCCAATCCTCCATGCCGGATACTTGTCAGGTGATCCCTGCGATCAAAAGTGATCGGGCAGGCCAACCAGGGGTTGAACTTAGGGGTGACGGGCTCTACGGCGCGTGTGTCTCGGAGTGCATGTTTGTTTCTCCTCTTCGTCACATGGATCATGTTCACTATTTTGACCTGTGGTGGGAATTTTTTCTGTCCCCCAGTGCTTTGCTGGCGAGGCTCGTCCTCGTCTTCACTTGGTGTCTCCCTCCCCTTGTGTTCAGCGTTTAGCTTACCGGCCTGCTTGAAGACCCAGCATTCTCTGTGGGTGTGATTTGCAGGTTTATCGGGGGTGCCATGAATCTGACATAGTTTGTCTAGAATCTTGTTTAGGCTGGACGGTCCATCTCTGCTGCCTTTGAAAGGATTTTTCCGCTGACCCGGTCTAGAGCCCATGAATCCGGCGTTTACCGCCGTGTTATCTGGGCTGTCTTCTTTATTTCGACGCTTGCTTTTACTGCGTCGTGGTTTTCCATTGCCATCCCTGACTTCGGATGTGCCTGGGTCGCTGGTGCTACTACGGGCTAGCCAGCTATCTTCGCCCGCGCAAAAGCGGGTCATGAGGCTTGTCAGGGCTGCCATTGTTCTCGGTTTTTCTTGGCCGAGGTGTCTGGCGAGACATTCGTCTCGGACGCCGTGTTTGAAAGCTGCTAAGGCTTCGGCGTCTGGGCAGTCGACGATTTGGTTCTTCTTAGTGAGGAATCTGTTCCAAAGCTTTCGGGCTGACTCTCCGGGCTGTTGAATTATATGACTTAAATCGTCTGCATCCGGAGGTCGGACATAGGTCCCTTGAAAATTAGCCCTATAAGCATCCTCAAGCTCCTCCCAACTTACGATTGAGTTTTCGAGGAGGCTCTTCAGCCAGTGCCGAGCTGGTCCTTTCAACTTGAGGGGCAAGTACTTGATGGCGTGGAGATCGTCTCCGCGAGCCATATGGATATGGAGGATAAAGTCCTCAATCCAAGCCCCAGGGTCTGTGGTTCCGTCGTACGCCTCTATGTTCACTGGTTTGAATCCTTCTGGAAATTCATGGTCCAGCACCTCATCGGTGAAACATAGGGGGTGTGCGGCACCCCTGTATGGATGTGTCATGGCGTTCTGAGGGTTGTAGTGTTCGGTTTTGGTTGTGCGCTGGAGCGCATTTCCTTGATCCGTAGATGGATTTGGTCGCGCCGGTCTTCTGATGCAAGTCCTCACGTGAATCGTGTGCTGACTTATGTGCGGCCTTGTTAGCCGCTCTATTGCGGCCACGAGGTGGTTGATCCGACCGGTCGGCCATTTTGTTTTTCGGCTGTGTGGGCTCTAAGGCCTCATCATCAAATTCACGCAACATCTTGCACTTTGGATAGCTCTTTGTGTGGTAACTACCACCATACTTCTCTTCATTGTCGAGCACTTTGTTCCATCTACTGTTGAGTGTATTCTGCGCAGCCTTAAGCCTTTGCTTCTGCTTCTTCAGACTCCTCGCGGTGGCAATAAGCCTTCTGCGGAGGTTCTCTTGTTCCAAGTGCCTTTCCGGGATGATGTGTGCATCCTCGTCCGGACTGTTTTCCTCTCCGGAGGGAGGTTGATGAGCTTTATCCTCGGCGTCGCTGTGTTCGGACAGCGGATCCGTACTATGTTCGCCGTTTGCTGGTTCTCTTGCTCTATCGCTGGATCAATGTGGTCGTCGTTTCCTCTGGAGTCGACTGGGGTGTTATTTTCTCTTGCGCTGTTATCGCTGTTTTTGCCGAGGCGGGATTTGGAGCGGCGCCTACGCCGACGCTTTGGTTGCTTCTCGAGGGAGCTATCCTTCGCTGCATCCTTCCGTTCCTCGTCATTGTTTTCTTTGGGTGTATCCACCATGTATATGTCATGTGATGAAGTGGCTGTCCAGCACCCTGTGGGCGATGGTTCCTGTTCCTCTCCTGCATCGTCGTCCGTGCCGTCGATGTCGTCGGAGTTGAAATCGAGCATGTCGGTTAAATCGTCGACAGTGGCTACTAAGTGGGTGGTGGGTGGGTCGCGAATTTCTTCCTCGTCCGCATCCCATTCTAGCCGGACATAGTTCGGCCAAGGTTCTCCTGACAAGGAGAGAGACCTTAATGAATTTAGCACGTCGCCAAAAGGCGAGTGCTGAAAGATATCTGCGGAGGTAAACTCCATGATCGATGCCCAATCGGATTCGATAGGCACGGACGCAGGCGGCTCGGATGTCACGACCGGTTTTCCAATAAAAATATTTATTGATAAATCGATCCCTTTTACGGACCAGTAGAGAAGAATCCTTCTTACTGGTAGACAAAGTCTTGATCACAGAAGAAAAATACCAGGAGTACTGAATATAATACAAGGTTGAGCGGAGATAGCTCAACAATTTATTACAAACTCGCCAAAACTACATAAAGGCGGATAGGGTGGCATCACTACTAACTCACGATAAAAGCGGTGGTGGGTATATCACAGCGAAGTGGGTGATATGACTCCTGAATCTAACAACTCTTCGAGCGTCGAAGTGAGGCTCGAGGATACTTATTGTGGGTGGCGGAAGCGTATATGATACAAGTGACCAATATCCAGGATCGCACGGGACTGACTGGGATTCCTCTAGGCGTCGGACTCACTATCAAACTCTTCATCCATGAGATCGCCTTCATCAACATCTGGCCAAATCAACAAGCCAGGTGAGTACTATGAAAGTACTCGCAAGACAGTTCGGACATAAGATATAACAAATGTAAACATGATGCATATGAACAGATCAAGCGCACTCAGATAATGAGATAATAACGCATGGGAAATAAAAGAGAAGTCGGGTGGTAGTCCTCCCGAAATCCCAAAGTAATACTGAGGGCCAATCGAGTGTCTGAAAGACTCCTCGGAAGGGTAAAGATAAAATAACAATGCCGCAGTCGGGCGTCAAGGCGACACCACATAAAGGGCTTATAATAAAATATAAATGACAGTGCATGCCCAGTCGGACGTCTGAGCGACATCACATAAAGGGCTTATATCAAAATTAATTAACAAGCGTGCCACAGTCGGACGTCTGCGCGACATCACATAAAGGGCTTATATCAAAAGTAAATAGCAAGAGTGCCACAGTCGGACGTCTGAGCGACATCACATAAAGGGCTTATATCAAAAGTAAATAACAAGAGTGCCACAGTCGGACGTCTTAGCGACATCACATAAAGGGCTTATATCAAAAGTAAATAATTCAGTAGTTCAAGAATATGCATCATTACAAGTACGAGATAAATAAAAGGTTAGTCCATCCACAGGAATAACAATTAAACTGGGTTTACCACTCAAGCTTGTTCACCGGGGGTTTACCACGAGGATTGACATAGATATGGATATACTGGCCATGGTCCTTGACCATATATACGATGACTCGTTAGGAATTTGACTCTGCAGAGTTTGTACTCTAACCACAGCCAACGGATTTCAGTAGTCACGGGGACTAGTTCCGTTTACGGTGTTTTAGAAGAAACACATCTAACCAGTACACACCCATTCAACATTCCGAAGCCAGGAATCACCCTCGGCAACGTTCAAGAAAAACCTTGAGACGGGGAGGCTACAACCTCGCGTAGCATGGGATCAAATTTATATACGCGCGCTCTAAGGGGTGCCCCCCTCTCGGTCCCAACCGGAAACACCCATGCCCCCTGACCGGATGACTGGCTTTAATCCAGGGCCATGGAACCCTCATCCCGGCCCCTCTATTTGGTGTGTACACGGAAAGAGGTTACCAACTTACTAAACCGTATTCTTGGCAGAAAACATGTGGCGGCACGGAAAGGGGAAGAACGATAACGTGACTCGGTCCACGTTAACGTCGGAGTTTGTCGGATATCGTAAGGCTAGCATGCTACAACAATACCACCTTACTGCCTTTCATGTCACCACATGGCTAGGCCATCACTCATCAGAGATCACAGTAACTTCGGAACACACGGATAGTTGCCTTACATGCAACGAGATACTCACCGGTGCTCATATGCCATGCACAACCATTCAAGCAAACATGCAAAACACCTGTCATATCAAAGGTTCAAACATGCTTGCCTGGTTCGGAGAAGTCGGAGTCTAGCTCGGCGAAGTTCGCGGCTCCGTCACCTCTTCCGGAACCTACGGTATAGCGAAAACGTATACTAACGTGAAAATCAACGTGTGCACAAAATTTGTTCCAAATTTTTTCCAAATAAATACTATAAAAAACTAGACAAAAATACAAGACTGATAGAAAAAGAATCACTCAAAAATCATCTTTTGTTAAAAAGTTATAAGGGTTTTAGTCCAGGGACTAATCTGTGATGAAACAGAAAAGATCCAAGGGCTTAACTGAGAAAACAGAAAACGGTTCGGAGTAAAAGACGTCAGTCCAAAGAGAAAACGTATTTGCCTGAAGGCGCCAACAGAAAACGGTTCGAGGGGGAAACAGAAGAGAGGCTGACGGGGGGGGGGGGGGTCCCACATGTCAGGTTTAAAACCTCGCCGGCGCCCGAAGACTGCGGTGGTCGCCGGCGTTGAACCACGGCGAGGCAGGGAGATCGGAGTGTACCAAGAGGTTCAGTGCGTCCTTCCGCGTCGGTGGGTGGTGGACTTGACCGACGGAGAGCACTACGTCGACGGCGACACTTTCTCCGGCGGTCGGTGGCTCGGGCGATGGTGGAGAACTCCGGTGGGTGCTGCAAACTCCGAATTGAAGCGCGGGTCAGCAGAGTGGAGGCACTAGAAGGCTACTGGCAAGAGCTGAGGGGTAGAGGTGCACGCACGGGAGCGAATCGAGCTGGATCCCGTGGCGGGTCGAGGCGGCCGGAGTTGGGGAAGAAGGCTCCCTCGGGGCTCTTCCAGTGGCTTGGCATGGTATTGGAGGTGTGCAGAGGTGGTGTGGGTTCGGGTTCGAGCTCGGGGCCTCTATTTATAGGCGATTCGAGGGGGTGGCCGTGAACGGGAAATCTCCGGCGAGCGATTACGGCGAGGCAGTGGTTGAGCAGGGAGTTTAAGTGGCCAGGCAGCATCAGGGAGGTTCACTGGTGCCGTTCCACTGCTAACCTTGGTCGGGCTTGGCGTAATGGCGCCGGTCCTCGACGGGGCGGCCGTACGGGCACGGCGGCGGCAGAGAGCGCGCTCCGCGCCTAGCAGTTCACGACGAGGGTGGCAGCGCGCACGGGGGAGTGGATGGCCACGCGGCGGCCTCCGGTGGCTTGGGCGGCGCTGGGCGGCGCCGTCTACGCTGCGCCCCTCTCTGGCGGCCGCAAAGCCGCCGCTGTCGTCGCTCACGGGGTGGCGCACCTCCTCCTGCTCGTCGCCGACGCCCGCAACCTTCCAGGCGTTCGTGCGGCGCCAGGGAGAAGAAGGAGGGGACGGGGAGCAAGGTGCCACCGCGGCACTGGCGAGGTCGGGCTCTGAAGAAAACGACAGCAGCTCTGAAACTGTTTATCTGAATTTACTGAACATGATAGCAACAGTGTCCAGTAGGTGTTCGATGAAATGATTTGGCAAGGAGATTTTTTTTCTGGAGCTGGGACTTGGTGAGGTGACCTCTCAATGCACCCAGAGGCTGCCTGAATTTTCTCAGATTTTTAGGAGAAGAATTCAAATGAATTTCATCAAATTTGGCAAATGAGGTCCAAACTTGCAGCAAGTGTAGTTTGAAATATTTGAACTGGAGACCAGTGGATCTTCATGGATCCTGGTTGAGGGCTCAAAGGACTAGGTAGGGAAATTGGTTTGGAGGCAAAACTCAAAGCAGAAAGGGTAGCTCCTTTGTAAATCTCCAAAAGCTAGAATAGAGGGCAGAACTTGTTTTTGATGGGAAAATAAATGGAAACAAAAATATGGGGAGGTTCAACTTGCTGGATTTGAGGTATATCATGATCCAAAGATGGGGAAAGGTTTATGGAAGTGGATTTCCACTTAGGTCATGGCAAGAGGAATTTTGAAAAGGGGGAAAGGAATCATTCCAAATGCCATAGGGCTATTTAAAAGGATTCTTCAAAAGAAATTTCCCAAATGAAAAGCATTTGGTTTTGAGTCCACATAAGATGGAAAAAACCTCCAAGACCAAAATCAAGTCTTGGGTGAATCCAAAACAAAACACTTGTCACAAAAGAAAATATTTTGAGAGGGAAAAATCCTTTTAGAAGAAAAATTTAAATACCCTCCTCAACTCAAATAAAAGATTTTGATAAAACCAATAAAAAAAATTTGGGTGTCACATCGGAGCCCGTGGCCGGGGACGAATCCAATGGTTCGGCAACACGGCTCTCGTAGGAGGTGAAGTCAGTATTCGGCTCTATCGCCACTGAGAGTGCGGCCTCCGTGGCGGGGTCTATCCACCCGTCCTCAGATGGCGCAATTTGTTCCGGATTGAGGGCCGGAGTAGTTGCAGGTGTGATCTCCCAAACACTGTCCGACGGCAGAGTTAAGTCATGCTCGTCGTGATTGTGTGGCGCACCAGACATGGGTTCGAATCCGTCGAAGATCAAGTCTCCGCGGATGTCGGCAGTATAGTTCAGGTTTTTGAACCTGACGTGATGGCCAGGGGCATAGCTCTCGATCTGCTCCAGATGGCCAAGCGAGTTGGCCCGCAGTACGAAGCCGCCGAATACGAAGATCTGTCCGGGGAGGAAAACCTCACCCGGGATCGCATCGTTACCGATGATCGAAGGATCCATCAAGCCTTACGATGACGCCACAGTGGAACTCTCAATGAAAGCACCAATGTCGGTGTCAAAACCGGGGGATCTCGGGTAGGGGGTCTCGAACTGTGCGTCTAAGGCGGATGGTAACAGGAGGCGGTGGACACAATGTTTACCCAGGTTCAGGCCCTCTCAATGGAGGTAATACCCTACTTCCTGGTTGATTGATCTTGATGATATGAGTATTACAAGAGTTGATCTACCACGAGATCATAGAGGCTAAACCCTAGAAGCTAGCCTATGGTATGATTGTTGTTGTCCTACGGACTAAACCCTCCGGTTTATATAGGCACCGGAGGGGGCTAGGGTTACACAGAGTCGGTTACAAGGGAGGAGATCTACATATCCGTATTTCCAAGCTTGCCTTCCATGCCAAGGTGAGTCCCATCCGGACACGGGATGAAGTCTTCAATCTTGTATCTTCATAGTCCAACAGTCCGGCCAAAGGATATAATCCGGTTGTCCGAGGACCCCCTAATCCAGGACTCCCTCACTCGTAGCGATTCAGATCGCGGTTGATTCCGATCTAAGCGCCGAACAACGGTGCCTCTGCGTTCAACACACGTATAGCCCGGGGACGTATCCTCCTTCTTGATCCAGCAAGGGGAGAGGAGAAGTTGAGGGAGAGCTCCGGCAGCACGACGGCATGGTGGTGGAGCTTGCAGTTCTCCGGCAGGGCTTCGCCAAGCACTACGGAGGAGGAGGTGTTGGGGAGGGAGAGGGCTGCGCCAGGGGAAGGGGGTGCGGCTCCCATGCGCCTCCCCACTATATATAGGGGTGGAGGGGGCTGGTTTCTTCCCCTCCAAGTCCATTGGGGCGTTGGCAAAGGTGGGGGAAAGAAATGCCATCATTTCCCTTCCCCACCGATTGTTATCCCCCTTTTTTTAGGGATCTTGATCTTATCCCCTCGGGATATGATCTTATTCCTTTTAAGAGGGGATCTTGGTGTGCCTTGACCAGGGGTGTGGGGACTTGCCCCCACTACCCACGTTCATGTGGGTCCCCCCATGCAGGTGGGCCCCACTCCGGAACCTTCTAGAACCTTCCCGGTACAATACCGAAAAATCCCAAACATTTTCCTGTGGCCAAAATAGGACTTCCCATATATAAATCTTTACCTCCGGTCCATTCCTGAACTCCTCGTGACGTCTGGGATCTCATCCGGGACTCCGAACAACATTCGGTAACTGCACACTAATTCCCATAACAACTCTAGAGTCACCGAACCTTAAGTGTGTAGACCCTACGTGTTCGGGAATCATGCAGACATGACCGAGACAGCTCTCTGGCCAATAACCAACAACGAGATCTGGATACCCATGTTGGCTCCCACATGTTCCACGATGATCTCATTGGATGAACCATTATGTCGGGGATTCAATCAATCCTGTATACAATTCCCTTTGTCAATCGGTACGTTACTTGCCCGAGATTCGATCGTCGGTATCCCAATACCTCGTTCAATCTCGTACCGGCAAGTCACTTTTACTCGTTCCGTAACACATCATCCCGTGATCAACTCTTTGGTCACATTGAGCTCATTATGATGATGTCCTACCAAGTGGGCCCAGAGATACCTCTCCGTCACACGGAGTGACAAATCCCAGTCTCGATTCGTGCCAACCCAACAGACACTTTCAGAGATACCCGTAGTGTGCCTTTATAGCCACCCAGTTACGTTGTGACGTTTGGCACACCCAAAGCATTCCTACGGTATCCGGGAGTTGCACAATCTCATGGTCTAAGGAAATGATATTTGACATTAGAAAAGCTTTAGCAGACGAACTACACGATCTTGTGCTATGCTTAGGATTGCGTCTTGTCCATGAATGATGTGATCCCGTTATCAACGACATCCAATGTCCATGGTCAGGAAACCGTAACCATCTATTGATGAACGAGCTAGTCAACTAGAGGCTTACTAGGGACATATTGTGGTCTACGTATTCACACATGTATTACGGTCTCCAGTTAATACAATTATAGCATGAACAATAGACAATTATCATGAACAAGGAAATATAATAATAACCATTTTATTATTGCCTCTAGGGCATATTTGCAACAGTCTCCCACTTGCACTAGAGTCAATAATCTAGTTCACATCACTATGTGATTGTAATGAATCCAACACCCATGGGGTTTGATCATATCTCGCTTGTGAGAGAGGTTATTAGTCAATGGGTCTGAACCTTTCAGATCCGTGTGTGCTTTACAAATCTCTATGTCATCTTGTAGATGCAGCTACCATGCGCTACTTGGAGCTATTCCAAATAACTGCTCTACTATATGAATCCGGTTTACTACTCAGAGTCATCCGGATTAGTGTCAAAGTTTGCATCGACGCAACCCTTTACGACGAACTCTTTTACCACCTCCATATTCGAGAAAATTCCTTAGTCCACTAGTTACTAAGGATAAGTTTGACCGCTGTCATGTGATCCATTCCTGGATCACTCTTGTACCCCTTGATTGACTCATGGCAAGGCACACTTCAGGTGTGGTACACAACATAGCATACTTTAGAGCCTACGTCTAAAGCATAGGGGACGACCTTCGTCCTTTCTCTCTCTTCTGCCGTGGTCAGATCTTGAGTCTCACTCAATGCTCACACCTTATAACACAGCCAAGAACTCCTTCTTTGCTGATCTTATTTGAACTCCTTCAAAATCTTGTCACGGTATGTATTCATTTAAAAGTACTATTAAGCGTTTTTTGATCTATCCTTATAGATCTTGATGCTCAATGTTCAAGTAGCTTAATCCAGGTTTTCCATTGAAAAACACTTTTCAAATAACCCTATATGCTTTCCAGAAATTCTACATCATTTCTTGTCAACAATATGTCAACAACATATACTCATCAGAAATTCTATAGTGCTCCCACTCACTTCTTTGGAAATACAAGTTTCTCATAAACTTTGTATAAACCCAAAATCTTTGATCATCTCATCAAAGCGTATATTCCAACTCCGAGATGCTTACTCCAGTCCTTAGAAGGATTGCTGGAGCTTTGCATACTTGTTAGCATCTTTTAGGATTGACAAAAACCTTCTGGTTGTATCACATACAACCTTTCCTCAAGAAAATTGTTGAGGAAACAATGTTTTGACATCCTATCTATAAGATTTCATAAATAATGCAGTAACTGCTAATACAATTCCAACAGACTCTTAGCATCGCTACGAGTGAGAAAGCCTCACCGCAGTCAACTCCTTGAACTTGTCGGAAAACATCTTAACAACAAGTCGAGCTTTCTTAATGGTGATACTTACCATCATTGTCCGTCTTCCTTTTAAAATCCATCTGTACCCAATAGCCTTACGACCATCAAGTAGTTCTTCCAAAGTCTATACTTTGTTTTCACACATGGACCCTCTCGGATTTTATGGCCTCGAGCCATTTGTCGGAATCCGGGCCCACCATCGTTTCTCCATAGCTCGTAGGTTCATTGTTGTCTAGCAACATGACCTCCAAGACAGGATTACGTACCACTCTGAAATAGTACACATCCTTGTTGACCTACAAGGTTTGGTAGTGACTTGATCCGAAGTTTCATGATCACTATCATCAGCTTCCACTTCAATTGGTGTAGGCGCTATAGGAACAACTTCCTATGCCCTGCTACACACTGGTTGAAGTGACGGTTCAATAACCTCATCAAGTCTCCACCATCCTCCCACCCAATTCTTTCGAGAGAAACTTTTCCTCGAGAAAGGACCCATTTCTAGAAACAATCACTTTTGCTTCCGGATCCGAAATAGGAGGTATACCCAACTGTTTTGGGTGTCCTATGAAGATGCATTTATCCGCTTTGGGTTCGAGCTTATCAGGCTAAACCCTTTTCACATAAGCGTCGCAGCCCCAAACTTTTAAGAAATGATAGCTTAGGTTTCTCTAAACCATAGTTCATACGGTGTCATCTCAACGGAATTACGTGGTGCCCTATTTAAAGTGAATGCGGTTGTCTCTAATGCCTAACCCATAAACGATAATGGTAATTCGATAAGAGACATCATGGTTTGCACCACATCCAATAGGGTGCAGCTATGATGTTCGGACACACCATCACACTATGGTGTTCCAGGCGGCATTAGTTGTGAAACAATTTCCACAATGTCTTAGTTGTGTACCAAACCCGTAACTCAGATATTCATCTCTATGATCATATCATAGACATTTTATCCTCTTGTCACGACGATCTTCAACTTCACTCTGAAATTACTTGAACCTTTCAATAATTCAGACTTGTGTTTCATCAAGTGAATATACTTAGAATCTACTCAAATCATCTGTGAAGTAAGAGCATAATGATATTCACTGCGTGCCTCAGCAGTCATTGGATTAAACACATCAAATGTATTACTTCCAACAAGTTGCTCTCTTGTTTCATCTCACTGAAAACGAGGCCTTTCAGTCATCTTGCCCATGTGGTATGATTTGCATGTCTCAAGTGATTCAAAAGCAAGTGAGTCCAAACGATCCATCTGCATGGAGTTTCTTCATGCGTATAAACCAATAGACATGGTTCGCATGTCTCAAACTTTTCAAAAATGAGTGAGTCCAAAGATCCATCAACATGGAGCTTCTTCATGCGTTTTATACCAATATGACTCAAATGGCAGTGCCGCAAGTATGTGGTACTATCATTACTATCTTATATCTTTTGGCATGAACATGTGTATCACTACGATCGAGATTCAATGAACCATTCATTTTAGGTGCAAGACCATTGAAGGTATTATTCAAATAAACAGAGTAACCATTATTCTCCTTAAATGAATAACCGTATTGCGATAAACATAATCCAATCATGTCTATGCTCAACGCAAACACCAAATAACAATTATTTAGGTTTAACACCAATCTCGATGGTAGAGGAAGCATGCGATGCTTGATCACATCAACCTTGGAAACACTTCCAACACATATCGTCATCTCACCTTCAGCTAGTCTCCGTTTTTTCCGTAGCTTTTTATTTTGAGTTACTACCACTTAGCAACCGAACTGGTATTTAATACCCTGGTGCTACTAGGAGTACTAGTAAAGTACACATTATAATGTATATCCAATATACTTCTATCGGCCTTACCAGCCTTCTCATCTACCAAGTATCTAGGGTAGTTCTGCTTCAGTGACCGTTCCCCTCATTTCAGAAGCACTGTCTCAGGTTTAGGTTCAACCTTGGGTTTCTTCACTAGAGCAACAACTGATTTGCCGTTTCATGAAGTATCCCTTTCTTGCCCTTGCCCTTCTTGAAACTAGTGGTTTTACTAACCATCAACAATTGATGCTCCTATTTGATTTCTACTTTTGCGGTGTCGCGAATAGCTCAAGGATCATCATATCTATCCCTGATATGTTATAGTTCATCACGAAGCTCTAGTAGCTTGGTGGCATAGAATTTGGAGAACCATCACTATCTCATCTGGAAGATTCACTCCCACTCGATTCAAGCGATTGTAGTACTCATACAATCCGAGCACATGCTCAACGATTGAGCTTTCCTCCTTGGTTTGCAGGCTTAAGAAACTTGTCAGAGGTCTCATACCTCTTGACGTGGGCACTAGCCTGAAATCCCAATTTCAGTCCTTGGAACATCTCATATGTTCTGCGATGTTTCAAAAATGTCTTTGGTGCCTCAATTCTAAACCATTTAGCATTACGCACTGAACTATCATGTAGTCATCAAAACGTGTATGTCAGATGTTCGCAACATCCACAACCGACGCTCGAGGTTCAGCACACTGAGCGGTGCATTAAGGACATAATCCTTCTGCGCAGCAATGAGGACAATCCTCAGTTTACGGACCCAGTCCGCATAATTTCTACTGTCAACTCTCAACTAAATTTCTCTAGGAACAAATCTAAAACAGTAGAACCAAAGAGTGAGCTACGACATAATTTGCAAAGACCTTTTGACTATGTTCATGATAATTAGGTTCATCTAATCAAATTATTTAATGAACTCCCACTCATATAGACATCCCTCTAGTCATCTAAGTGATACATGATCCGAGTCAACTAGGCTGTGTCCGATCATCACGTCAGACGGACTAGTCATCATCGGTGAACATCTTCATGTTGATCGTATCCACTATACGACTCATGTTCGACCTTTCGGTCTCTTGTGTTCCGTGGCCATGTTTGTACATGCTAGGCTCGTCAAGTCAACCTAAGTGTTTTGCATGTGTAAATCTGGCTTACACCCATTGTATGCGAACGTTAGAATCTATCACACCCGATCATCACGTGGTGCTTCGAAACAACGAACTTTCGCAACGGTGCACAGTTAGGGGGAACACTTTCCTGAAATTTTATGAGGGATCATCTTATTTATGCTACCGTCGTTCTAAGCAAATAAGATGTAAAAACATGATAAACATCACATGCAATCAAATAGCGACATGATATGGCCAATATCATTTTTCTCCTTTTGATCTCCATCTTCGGGGCGCCATGATCATCATCGTCACCGGCATGACACCATGATCTCCATCATCGTGTCTTCATGAAGTTGTCTCGCCAACTATTGCTTCTACTACTATGGCTAACGGTTAACAATAAAGTAAAGTAATTACATGGTGTTTTCATTGACACGCAGGTCATATAACAAATTAAGACAACTCCTATGGCTCCTGCCGGTTGTCATACTCATCGACATGCAAGTCGTGATTCCTATTACAAGAACATGATCAATCTCATACATCACATATATCATTCATCACATCCTTTTGGCCATATCACATCACACGACATATGCTGCAAGAACAAGTTAGACGTCCTCTAATTGTTGTTGCAAGTTTTTACGTGGCTGCTATAGGTTTCTAGCAAGAACGTTTCTTACCTACGACAAAACCACAACGTGATATGCCAATTTCTATTTACCCTTCATAAGGACCCTTTTCATTGAATCTGATCCGACTAAAGTGGGAGAGACAGACACCCGCTAGCCACCTTATGCAACTAGTGCATTCAGTCGGTGGAACCTGTCTCATGTACGCGTACGTGTAAGGTTGGTCTAGGCCGCTTCATCCCACGATGCCGCCGAATCAAGATAAGACTAGTAACGGCAAGTAAATCGACAAAATCGACGCCCACAACAACTTGTGTTCTACTCGTGCATAGAAACTACGCATAGACCTAGCTCTGATGCCACTGATGGGGATCGTTGCAGAAATTAAAAAATTTCTACGCATCACCAAGATCAATCTATGGAGAGACTAGCAACGAGAGAGAGGGGAGTGCATCTTCATACCCTTGAAGATCGCGACGCGGAAGCGTTACAAGAACGCGGATGAAGGAGTCGTACTCATAGCGATTCAGATCGCGGTTAATTCCGATCTAAGTGCCGAACAACGGCGCCTCCGGGTTCAACACACGTACAGCCCGGGGACGTCTCCACCTTCTTGATCCAGCAAGGGGAGAGGAGAAGTTGAGGGAGAGCTCTGGCAGCACGACGACGTGGTGGTGGAGCTTGCAGTTCTCCGGCAGGGCTTCGCCAAGCACTACGGAGGAGGAGGTGTTGGGGAGGGAGAGGGCTGCGCCAGGGGAAGGGGGTGAGGCTCCCATGCGCCTCCCCACTATATATAGGGGTGGAGGGGGCTGGTTTCTTGCCCTCCAAGTCCATTGGGGCGTTGGCAAAGGTGGGGGAAAGAAATGCCATCATTTCCCTTCCCCACCGATTGTTATCCCCCTTTTTTAGGGATCTTGATCTTATCCCTTCGGGATATGATGTTATTCCTTCTAAGGGGGGATCTTGGTGCGCCTTGACCAGGGGTGTGGGGACTTGCCCCCACTACCCACGTTCATGTGGGTCCCCCCATGCAGGTGGGCCCCACTCCGGAACCTTCTAGAACCTTCCCGGTACAATACCGAAAAATCCCAAACATTTTCCGGTGGCCAAAATAGGACTTCCCATATATAAATCTTTACCTCCGGACCATTCCGGAACTCCTCGTGACGTCCGGGATCTCATCCGGGACTCCAAACAACATTCGGTAACTGCACACTAATTCCCATAACAACTCTAGCGTCACCGAACCTTAAGTGTGTAGACCCTACGGGTTCGGGAATCATGAAGACATGACCGAGACAGCCCTTTGGCCAATAACCAACAGCGGGATCTGGATACCCATGTTGGCTCCCACATGTTCCACGATGATCTCATCGGATGAACCACGATGTCGGGAATTCAATCAATCCTGTAAACAATTCCCTTTGTCAATCGGTACGTTACTTGCCCGAGATTCGATCGTCGGTATCCCAATACCTCGTTCAATCTCGTTACCAGCAAGTCACTTTTACTCGTTCCGGAACACATGATCCCGTGATCAACTCTTTGGTCACATTGAGCTCATTATGATGATTGTAACGCCCACGATGCGGCTATATCTCCCACGTGTCGAGGCACGACTTAGAGGCATAACCGCATAGTGGTTTTGTCGCAAGAAGGGTCATCTTCACACAATCCCATGTAATGAACAAGAATGGGATAAAGAGTTGGCTTACAATCGCCACTTCACACAATACATGAATATAAATCATACATCATCCAAAATACAAACACATAGACCGTCTACGGTCAAAATCCAGATGAAAATAAGATAACCCCAAATGCTAGATCCCCGATCGTCCCAACTGGGCTCCACTACTGATCATCGGGAAAAGACACATAGTAACGACCACGTTCCTCGTCGAACTCCCACTTGAGATCGACCCCATCATCGGTACCGACATCGTCGGCACCTGCAACTGTTTTGGTAGAATCTGTGAGTCACGAGGACTCAGCAATCTCACACCCGCGAGATCAAGTCTATTTAAGCTTATAAGAAAGGGAGGTGCAAAGAGGTGGAACTGTAGCGGCAATAAGCATATATGGTGGCTAACATGCGCAAATGAGAGCAAGAGGAGAAGCAACGGAATGGACGTCATCTAGCAATGACCAAGAAGTGATCCTGAACACCTACTTACGTCATACATAACTCAAACCGTGTTCACTTCCCGGACTCCGCCGAGAAGAGACCATCACGGCTACACACACAGTTGATGTATTTTAACTGGGTCAAGTGACAAGTTCTCTACAACCGGACATTAACAAATTCCCATCTGCCTCATAACTGCGGGCACGGCTTTCGAAAGATAATACCCTGCAGGGGTGTCCCAACTTAGCCCATCATAAGCTCTCACGGTCAACGAAGGATAAACCTTCTCCCGGAAAGACCCATCAGTCTCAGAATCCTGATTTACAAGACATTTCGACAATGGTAAAACAAGACCAGCAAAGCCGCCCGAATGTGCCGACAAATCCCGATAGGAGCTGCACATATCTCGTTCTCAGGGCACACCGGATTGTCCAAGCTTCCGATAGGCCAGCCCAGAGTTGCCCCTGGTGGCCACTGGCGACTGACAGTTTGGACCAATACTCAGAGAAGCACTGGCCCGGGGGTTTAAAATAAAGATGACCCTCGGGCTCTAGAAAACCCGGGGGAAAAAGGCATAGGTCGCAAATGGTAAAACCAAGGTTGGGCCTTGCTGGAGGAGTTTTATTCAAGGCGAACTGTCAAGGGGGTCCCATAAATCACCCGACCGTGTAAGGAACGCAAACTCAAGGAACATAATCCCGGTATATCAGTAACTAGGGCGGCAAGAGTGGAACAAAACACCAGGCATAAGGCCGAGCCTTCCACCCTTTACCAAATATATATAGATGCATTAATTAAATAAGAGATATTGTGATATCCCCAACATATCCATGTTCCGGCATGGAACAAACTTCAACTTCACCTGCAACTAGCAACGCTATAAGAAGGGCTGAGCAAAAGCGGTAACTTAGCCAATCAACGGTTTGCTAGGAAAGGATGGTTAGAGGCTGACATGGAAAAATGGGAGACATGATATAGCAAGTGATAGGTAGCGGAGCATGGCAAAAGAGCGAACAACTAGCAAAGCAAAGATAGAAGTGATTTCGAGGGGTGGTCATCTTGCCTGCAAGGTTCTCAGAGTTGTCGAAAGCTTGATCCTCGTAAGCGTACTCAACAGGTTCCTCGTTCACGAAATCGTCTCCCGGCTCTACCCAAGACAAGAACACAAACAAACGGAACCACAATCAACAACGAGAAATGCACAAGCAACATGATGCAAAACATGTATGGGATGCAAGATATGATGTGCGATGCATATGCGTGCTCCGGAAGGAAAATAATGAACATGGCAGTAACTTGGCAAACCAAGCATGCCACTGGAAAGATGAGATGATTTCGGTCGAAATCGATATAAAGATCACCGGAATCGGATGCACGGTTTGCAAATGGCAAGCAAAACAAGAATGACACGAATCTACGATTAACAGCATGATATCACTTAAAATGCAACAAGCAACAATGCTACAGCACTCCAACATATCAACGGAACACATGACAGTAATCTACAGGAGATGCTTGACAAAAGATGAACACTGAGCTACGGCTAAATCACAACATATCAAGCTCAAACAAGCATGGCAAAAGTGCAAAAGATAACAGGTTCACAGACGGTGAAAAACTGGACATGGCAGAAAACAGCATCAGGTAGCAATGTTCAGAGCACGAAATCAACATGCTACAGGAACTTAACATAGCAAAATAAGGCATGGCAGTGTTCTACTAAATGCATATGACGAAAGTCCCTTAGTGACCCTAAGCCAAAAAGGACCAGAAGATATGATGGAAAGCATGTAAACATAGCAAGTTTCGTTATCAGGTTTCAGACTTGGCAGAAAACAGAGCATGGCAGAAATAATAATATGTAGGCCTCTTTGTGAGCTTGATTCTCTCACTACAGAGCAACGCACTACAAACCAAGCACACCTACAGCAAGACGGCATGTTTATGAAGCTATCCATGTCAAGAACAATTGCATAGAATGTATGGATCAACTACAATAACCTTGGCAAAATTGCATATCATGTTAAGAATCTGCCAGAAATATTTTATAGCAAAAGTAGAGCAAGATTGAGTCATGCTATGGTACTCCATAATTGCAAACAAGGGCAGGAACGGATCAATTACAACTATATCTACAAAACATCCTTACTGAACATCCCCAAAATACGCATGGATCTCTCTGTAGCATCAAGTTTAAATGGCAACAAAATAACAGCAGACAAGGACTTAGAGAAATCACTAAGTCCCTGAAATCAGAAACATTACGGAGCCTACTTTGCATGCTTGTGCTAGTCACCACAGAGATCACAAAAATACATGGACTACACCACTGGAAAGATAGCATGGCATACTTAAAAATACATGTAGAGCTCATGCCCATAAGATGCACAGATTTAAAGATACAAAAATGACAAATCTCCACGTTCTGCTAAGAACCAGCAGATAACAGCAACTAGCCCTCTTCCAACAGAGATTTGGGCATGAACATGACCTCTAATGAACATGGTGCAATTGGACAAAATGAAGAGCATCACGAGACGAACAATTTCACATGTTACACGCGCGAATCGGAGCTACATGCAAGGAGTTATGCAACTATGAACAGAGGCACTTGCTGGAAAAATTGAGGACTTGGAAAAAATCGGGAAACGGGAAGTCAACGCTCACAGAGGGGTGATCCAGATCTGAGCACGGGAGCTCGGGCTCGGGCTCGTCCTCGGCCTCGCCGGCGATGGCCGGAGGAGAGGGAAGGAGGCGGCGGCGACCGGAGCTCGTGGGAGGAGGAGGCCGGCGGGGTCGGCCGCGGTGGCTCGCCGGAGCCGGCGTGGAGGCGGCGGCCGGAGCCGGCGAACGGCGGCGAAGCGGGGCCCGGCGGGCGGTGTCCCGCGGCGGCGGCGGCGAAGGGAACCGGCGGCGGGCGGCGGAGGCGGCGGCGGCGGGCGCGGGAGGCGTCGGGCTCGGGCGGGCCTCCCGTGGGCCGAACGGGCCACGGCGGAGGGAGGTGGCCGGGTGCCACGTGGCGGCGCCCGATTCGCTGGACGCGGCGGCGGAGATGTCCGGCGGACGCCGGACACGTCCGGTGGCGGCGGTGGAAGGAGCTAGGGTTGGACTGAGTTTGTTTTTCGGGAGGGTCACATATTTATAGGTAGAGGGAGCTAGGAGGCTCCAAATGAGGTGCAGTTTTCGCCCACACGATCGTGATCGAACGACCTAGAGCATGGAGATGACTTGGAGGGGTTTTGGGCTGGTTTTTGAGGGGTTTTTTGCTGGACACTCAAATGGACTTGACGGATGCCCGGTTAACCGTTGGAGTACCAAACGACCTCCAAATGGAACGAAACTTGACCGGTGGTCTCCGGGTGGTGTAATAAGGCCACTAGACTAGCCTCGGTCCATTCCGAGAATGTTTGACACCCGCACACGAAAGAAAACAAGAGGGGTGCACCGGAGGAGATAGGAGCGCCGGATTGCAAAACGGACAACGGGGAAAATGCTCGGATGCATGAGACGAACACGTATGCAAATGCAATGCACATGATGACATGATATGAAATGCATGACATGACAAAAAAATAAAACGAAAGACAAAACCCGACCACAGAGGGAATAACAAAGCACATAGCCGAAAATGGCAAGAGTCGGAGTTACAAATATGGCAAGTTACATCCGGGGTGTTACAACACTCCACCACTACGAGAGGATCTCGTCCCGAGATCTAGGACTGAAAGAACTCCGGATATTCGGAACGGAGATGGTCCTCGCGTTCCCAGGTGGCCTCCCGGTCGGAATGGTGCGACCACTTCACTTTCAGGAATTTGATGGACCCATTGCGAGTCTTGCGCTCAGTTTCTTCAAGAATAGCAACGGGGTGCTCATGATAAGACAAATCTTCTTGGAGGTCAATCTCTTCGAAGTTGATAGTGCGCTCAGGCGTCTTGAAGCACTTGCGGAGCTGTGACACGTGGAACACGTCGTGCACGTTCGCGAAGTTGGAAGGAAACTCAAGTTGATAGGCGAGTTCGCCTCTTTTGTCAACGATCTTGAAAGGACCCACGTATCTAGGGGCAAGCTTCCCTTTGATACCGAAGCGACGAGTGCCTTTCATGGGAGAGGCGCGGAGGTAGACATGGTCTCCGATCTCGAAAGCCACATCACGGTGCTTACTATCATAGTAACTCTTCTGACGCGATTGCGCGGCTTTGAGATTATCACGGATGACTTTACACATTTCTTCAGCTTCAGTGATTAAGTCATTGCCAAGAAATTGGCGTTCACCAGTCTCTGACCAATTGAGAGGAGTACGACACTTTCTGCCATAGAGAATCTCGAATGGGGCCTTGCCCGAACTCGCTTGGAAGCTGTTGTTGTAGGAGAATTCAGCATATGGAAGACAATCTTCCCATTTCATGCCAAAATAAATGACACAAGCCCTGAGCATATCTTCAAGAATTTGATTGACTCGCTCGACTTGGCCACTAGTTTGAGGATGGAAAGCTGTGCTGAAGCGAATGTTTGTGCCCATGGCCTTCTGGAAGGAGTCCCAGAACTTAGAGGTGAAGATGCTTCCACGATCTGAAGAAATCAATTGTGGAATGCCGTGCAAGGAGACAATTCTGGAGGTGTAAAGCTCTGCCAGCTGAGCTGCTGTGATGGATTCTTTGATAGGAAGGAAATGAGCCACTTTAGAAAGCTTGTCGATGACAACGAAGATAGCATCATTTCCGCGCTTGGACTTGGGAAATCCAGTCACGAAGTCCATTTCGATGTGATCAAACTTCCACTCTGGGATAGCAAGAGGTTGAAGGAGACCAGCTGGTCGTTGGTGTTCTGCTTTCACCCTTCGACAGACATCACATTCATTCACGAATTGGGCGATCTCTCGCTTCATTCGAGTCCACCAATACGACTGCTTGAGGTCATGATACATCTTCGTACTTCCAGGATGAATTGACAGGAGAGAATTGTGCGCCTCGTTCATTATGACTTTCCTTAGATCACCTTTAGGAACCACAATCCGGTCCTCGAAGAATAAAGTGTCTCTGTCATCAATGCGATAGCACTTGTATTTGGAAAGACCCTTGTCGATACCACGTTTCACCTTCTTCACCATGGCATCAAGGAGTTGTGCCTCATGAATTTGATCTTCCAAAGTAGGAGATACTATGAGGTTGGCAAGAAAGCCTTGAGGAACAACTTGGAGATTCAGTTTGCGGAAAGCTTCACAAAGATCCGGTTGGAAAGGCTTGAGAATTAAGCTGTTGCAATAAGCCTTCCTGCTTAAAGCATCTGCAATGACATTTGCTTTGCCTGGAGTATATTCAATACTCGGGTTGTACTCTTGAATCATTTCGACCCATCGAGTCTGTCTGAGGTTGAGGTTGGGTTGAGTGAAGATATACTTGAGACTCTTGTGATCAGTGAAAATGTCCACTTGTGTTCCCAACAAGAGATGTCTCCACGTTATTAATGCATGGACAACTGCCGCCAACTCAAGATCGTGAGTGGGGTAGTTCTTCTCGTTGGGCTTCAACTGACGAGAGGTATAGTCCACAACTTTCTTCTCTTGCATTAACACAGCACCGAGACCTTGGAGAGAAGCATCACAGAAAACTTCAAACGGCTTGGATTCATCAGGAGGAGTCAAGACAGGAGCTGTGACTAGTTTCTCTTTGAGAGTGTTGAAAGCAACGTCACACTCAGGAGACCAGACATACTTCACATGTTTCTGGAGGAGGTTGGAAAGAGGCATTGCAATCTTGGAGAAATTCTCAACGAATCTTCGACAATAGCTTGCAAGACCAAGAAAACTGCGGAGCTGCTTGAAATTCTGAGGAGGTTCCCAATTCACAATTGCGGACACCTTCTCGGGATTAACAACGATGCCCTTGGCAGAGATGATGTGACCAAGGAAAAGAACTTCATCGAGCCAAAACTCACATTTGGAGAACTTCGCATAGAATTGATACTCTCTGAGCTTGTCGAGCACCAATCGCAAATGTTTGGCATGATCCTGCTTATTCTTGGAGAAGACCAAGATATCATCGAGATACACCAGAACGAATTCATTGGTATAGGGGTTGAAGATGAAATTCATCATCCGAGAGAACACTGGAGGAGCATTGACAAGGCCGAAAGACACGACAGTATATTCATAAGAACCAAAGCTTGTTCTGAATGCTATCTTGGGAATATCTTCTTCATGAATGCGAATCTGATGATAACCCATACGAAGGTCAAGCTTCGAGAATACTTTAGCCCCTTTGAGTTGCTCAAATAGCTCATTGATGTTGGGAAGTGGATACTTGTTCTTGATTGTCTTCTTGTTCAATGGACGGTAGTCGACACAAAGTCGGTCCGTGCCATCCTTCTTCTTGACAAAAAGAACACCACAACCCCATGGAGAAGAACTCGGTCTGATCAAACCCAGGCGCTCTTGTTCATCGAGCTGTTTCTTCAATTCCTTCAGCTCGTTGGGTCCAAGCTTGTATGGACGCTTGCAAACGGGTTCTGTGCCAGGCTCTAGTTCGATAACGAACTCAACTGGCCGGTGAGGAGGCATACCCGGAAGCTCCTCTGGAAAGACATCTTGATACTCACAAACAACTGGAATTTGAGAGATGGCATTCAATTCGCCCTTCTCATTGAGAGAGAAAAACCGAATGGTTTCATCACGAGCGGCATAAATAATCACATCCTCAGACGAGTGTGTCAATTGAATTTCCCTGGCAGCACAATCAAGTTGAGCCTTGTGCTTAGAAAGCCAGTCCATCCCGAGAATTAGATTAATATCCGAGTCACCAAGAACAATTGGAGAAGACTGAAATTTATAGTCGCCCATCTTGATGGAAACATCCGGAACCATGGAACTTGCATTCATGCATTTGCCCGGAGAGACAACTGCTAACGGCCTAGGCAATCCTTGGAAATGCAATTCATGCTTGGATGCAAATGGTCTTGATATGAAAGAAAGCGATGCACCAGTATCAAAAAGAACTTTTGCGGGAATATCATTAACAGGAAGATTACCCATTATCACATCAGTAGATTCCTCCGCTTGAGCTGCATTCATCATGTTCACCTTTGCAAACTTTGGATTATGCTTGACCACTGCGTTGCTGGAAGATCTGACAGGAGGAGGAGGAGGAGGAGGCAGACGTCTTTGGTTGAAGCACTTATTAGCATAGTGACCTTTCTGCTGACATTTGTTGCAAGTCACCTCTGAGAGTGGACGGTGATAAGGAGCATTGGACTTTGGAGCTTGATTCTGAGACTTGTTCTGATAGCCAGAGTTGGAAGAGTTGGAAGAACCATGGCCACCTTTGTTCTTCTGCTGATAAGGCTGACGAAACGAAGGAGGAGGAGGCAACCAGAACTTCTGTTGCTTAGCTGTCACAAGTGAGGAAGAAGAAGACTGAACTTCGTCTCTGACTCTTTTCTTAGAAGCCTCACACTTGAGCTGAGCAGCCTCTTGCTTCAGTGCCATATTGTAGAATTGATCAAACTGAGTAGGCTCAACAAGAATGAGAGCTAACTACAGATCCTCCTTAAGGCCACCTCTGAAGTGATAGATCATGCTCTTTTCATCAGGAACGTCTAGTTTAGCGAAGCGAGCAAGTTTCTGAAACTGGATGTTGTATTGATACACAGACATGTTGCCTTGCTTGAGATTGCGGAACTCCTCACGCTTGCTCTCAACAACACTTAGTGGAATGTGGTGCGCTTTGAAGTCCCGACAGAAGTCAGTCCAAGTGATCACACGACCTCCTCTGGAATCTTTGTATTGTTGATACCAATCAGCAGCTTGGTCCTTGAGCTGGAAAGAAGCGAACTTGACATAGTCCTCAGGCCTGACATTGCTACATTCAAAATGCTTGTTGATGTCCACGAGCCAATCATCGGCATCCGTGGCCTTGGCACAGTAGCTGAAAGACTTGGGCTGATTTGCGAGAAAGTGGTTGAGAGTAGCAAAGTGAAACTGATTGTTGCCTTGACCTTGATTGCCTTGATTGCCTTGCCCTTGAGTACGTTCTTGCAAGAGTTGCAGAATCATCTGAGCATTGGCGTTGGTGGCTGCCATGATAGCTTGCCATGCCTCCGGAGGTGGAGGTGGTGGCGGAGGGTTCGCTTGACTCCCTTCATTGCGATCCGGATTCTGACGCGTTGGCGGAGCCATCCTGAAGAGGGTGACATCCGTTAGCATCTTGATAGACAAATAGATAAGTAGAATCAACGGATAGAAATTGCAACATATAGTCTTCACAATAAACATTCGAACGAAGATGAACGAATGAATTCCGTAGTAAATCATCACACTTCCATAAGTTGAGAAGCCACTTGAAAAAGATATGGAATGAACATATGAATTCGAAGCAACTCGAATACCACAATACAAAATAAAACAAAGTATTGGCTTGCAGAATAAGCCGGAACAAACATATGATAGAGGTTTCGTCCGAAGTTTTCGTGGTGGGGCCCACACGGGCTCAATCGTACAACACCATCATGTACAAGGCTGTGCACATGACATACGAAGCGTCCCCGAGTCGGCATAGCCATGGACTCTTTAAGACACTACGAGACCACTGTAAAATCAACCGTGTACAGGCGGACCACTAGACGTCGAACCCCAATCTCATATCGTGTGTTTGTCGGAAAGATATCCTAAGGCTACTTGAATTCCCACTTATAAACTCCCGAAACTTTCTGGTTATGCAATCTGGTGTAGGGGATACAGGGGACACAAAATATATCACCCAAACTAACAATCCCTAGATCCAGCTGTATCCATCCGTCAACACATAACCAAGAAATCTTCGGAAATCGTTTACCTCAACCTTCGAAAAACATCCGTTATACAAGTTATGGCAATACTCCCGAACTCCCGCCCCAGTACTGGGTGGCGTCGAGGTGATCTCACCAACAACTGCATAAAAGAGATTTCGATGTCGGCGAAACTCAGGTATTCCAGAACTGCAACGATAAAATTGTGACGACAACACCTCGGAGCTCAACTCCCCGGGACACTGCCACAACCGTTAAATGTCAGGAGGCACCAAGAACAATGTTCTCGTCACAAAACCATCGGAACGATTC
The DNA here is from genome assembly GCF_018294505.1 of Triticum aestivum. Lineage (NCBI taxonomy): Eukaryota > Viridiplantae > Streptophyta > Magnoliopsida > Poales > Poaceae > Triticum > Triticum aestivum. The sequence goes on along the minus strand of NC_057814.1, from coordinate 424,858,667 downwards.
CAAGATACCCGCGTGATCCTAAATTTTTTTTAGTGAAATTTGAGAAGAGAATAGTCAAAACTTCTACGTCAGGAGACCTCACCAGAGCGACGAAGGGACTGAGGAGTAAAAAGAATCCTACTCTCCGATATATATAATCCTAATACTCAAAACATTTTTGTTCTAGACTCAACAATGCCAGCGATTCGATCAAGCAGGGGGCTCCTAAGTCGGGGATGGCTCTGATTACCAACTTGTAACGCCCACGATGCGGCTATATCTCCCACGTGTCGAGGCACGACTTAGAGGCATAACCGCATAGTGGTTTTGTCGCAAGAAGGGTCATATTCACACAATCCCATGTAATGAACAAGAATGGGATAAAGAGTTGGCTTACAATCGCCACTTCACACAATACATGAATATAAATCATACATCATCCAAAATACAAACACATAGACTGTCTACGATCAAAATCCAGATGAAAATAAGATAACCCCAAATGCTAGATCCCCGATCGTCCCAACTGGGCTCCACTACTGATCATCGGGAAAAGACACATAGTAACGACCACGTTCCTCGTCGAACTCCCACTTGAGATCGACCCCATCATCGGTACTGGCATCGTCGGCACCTGCAACTGTTTTTGTAGAATCTGTGAGTCACGAGGACTCAGCAATCTCACACCCGCGATATCAAGTCTATTTAAGCTTATAGGAAAGGGAGGTGCAAAGAGGTGGAGCTGCAGCGGCAATAAGCATATATGGTGGCTAACATGCGCAAATGAGAGCGAGAAGAGAAGCAACGGAACGGACGTCATCTAGCAATGACCAAGAAGTGGTCCTGAACACCTATTTACGTCATACATAACTCAGACCGTGTTCACTTCCCGGACTCCGCCGAGAAGAGACCATCACGGCTACACACACAGTTGATGTATTTTAACTGGGTCAAGTGACAAGTTCTCTACAACCGGACATTAACAAATTCCCATCTGCCTCATAACCGCGGGCACGGCTTCGAAAGATAATACCCTGCAGGTGTCGGGGATATACCCCGCGGTATGACCCGGCCGGAATTGGCGACTCACTGGTGACCCTCCCGGAGCTTGGCGATTCACAGATAACCTGCCCGATCTTGGCGACTCATTAGTAACCCGGCGGGCGGGTCAGATGGACAACAAGGCCCAAGGCCCTCTAACTTATATAAGGAGGGGCAGGGCACCCCAAAGAGGGACAAGGAACAAGAAACAATCTCTAGGGCTAGACACCGAGAGCCGGTTCCCGGCGACTCTCTCATGAGCATAATGAGACCTAGCCTCAAACAGCACGTAGGGTTGTTACCGGATGATGTTTCCCGGGGCCCGAAGCTGTCTAAACCTTTGTCTTGTGCGTTGATCCGCCCTGCGTCTCTCATCCCAATCAACCCCTCTCAAGCTACTACATAGATGCGCTGGCCTCACGACTAAGTCCTTACACCTAGGACATCTGACGTGTCAATTCCACGACAGTTGGCGCCCACCGTGGGGCGGGGCGCACGGTGGTGTTGAGTTCTTGGAGGGATCTTTTCTAGGGTTTCGAGAAGTTCGTGAATCTCTGGATGAAGAGAACCGGTTTGGAAGACGCGCAATTTGTGAGATTTGCGTTCAAGGAAAAAATTAGGGTTACTGTGCACACCGCCGCATCGCGTGTTCCGCCGAGTCCAAGACAAGGACTGCAGCATAGATGATTTACCTACGACATTGCAAGTAATCAAGACAGACAGAAGCTCTGCTGCCCTCGCGTCCTATATGCAGTACTGGAGATAGATCTCGCCGGGAAAGCGCACAAATCATCCGAGGCTACAGCCTAATCGGCCGAGCTCTACTACTGTCCCACGTCCATAAGTCTCTGGCTGCGGGAATCAACCATCCACTGCTACTTTTTTTTCTTTTTCTTTGGCATGAAGAATAGTCAGATCCAAACAAACAACTAGTACTTGCACCAGTACGTGACCAAGACTAGTACTAATTGAGTATTAGTACATCATTACATCTACAGACGCGAAGGTACCTGCCAGATCACGGATAAAGTCATAAAGGCAATCCATTAATAGTACCAAATCAATATGGTGCTTGATGCTCGTGCTAGTATTCAGGTTATCACAATCAGAATCACCAGCGGACGTCCGTGGCCGGTTTTTTCGGCGGCCTCCGTGTCAGACCATCTGACGGACTCTGCGCCTATGGGGTGTTTTCATATTTTCTCCGCGGCGTCCATATTCATCGAAACCGGGTCCTGGAAGGAAAAGGGAACAACTCCATCGGAGCCTCGAGCCGTCGTCCGTTTCAGTTCGCCTCGAGCACCGGCAGACTCCACCATTTACACTCGCATCCTTGCCTTCGAATAACCGGTTGCTCTTTCCCCGGTGGGCTGTCGCCGCCTTGACCTCACTGTGCCAAGTCCCGGACCGGCCACCGAGCCTTGCTACCATGCCTCCTACTGGCTCGTTGCACCGCTGACTGCTGCTGCGCATATACCGGACTGCGCTGCCACCTCTTATGCGCTTCCACGCCGCGCAGCTCTGCTCGACCTGAGTCGCCACATGAGTCGCCTGCCGCTGTCACTCTTTGCTGGGTCGTCCGTGAGCTGCTGCGAGCAGTCGCCTCTGCTCCAAGCCGCCCATGCCTCTGTTAGGGCCGCCGCTTTATCAATTTATTTCTTCCGGCAAGGGAGCTTTGACAGGATTTCACCGCCGGTTTACCACTGCTTCCATGAGCATGGCCAGCTTCGCGCTGCCTTGCGCCTCCTCATCTCGCCGCTATAAGCCGCTCCGCCTCACCTCCGTTTTAAGTTGCTACTGCGGGGTGGGCCACGAGCCGCCGTTTCCTCGGCGTCGCCGGTCCTCGTCCGCGGCCACGGCCCTGGACAGCCGCCTCCCCCTCCGGGTTGGGCCGGCCCTATCGCCACAACTCGCCATCGGATCAAGGGTGGCCCCGAATCACTTCAGCGTGAGTCACCGTTTTGCCGAGTCGCCTCAGCGCCTGTTTCAAGCGTCTGCGTATTACCTTTTGGTTCTGAGGCCGCGGTGGAGAAAGTGGTTACTGACCATGTGATGACCAAAGTCAGTCAGAAAAGGACAAAAGGTGCCGGCATGCTTTGGCACTACATACACATTACACATTACGTGGAGCTAACAGCTACCCCTCCATCTCATGAAACAATTGGAGCTGGTAGTATTTCACGGAGAATCAAAAATAGCACGTCCATACTGCTGGTGCCGTCGTACATGATTTTGGATCTGCGTACGGGTCATCTGTCTTCGTCCGAAGAAATCAGGTGATATCCGTCTAGTCTGTTTTAATAACGCATATTCATTTTTATGTAAACAATTACTCTGGCCTGTAATATCTTTACGCAGGACGACTATTAAAAAAAAGGAGTGGTGTTATACCACGGATGCATGTTCGGCTGTGCTGCGCGGCCTCACGGACAGGCGTGTCGCAGTACACGGTCCGGTTTACATCAACACGCCCGCTGACTCGCCCATCCGCGCCAGCTTACAACGCCGTGGCCGACTTACTCGTCCGCACCGGCTTACAACGTCGCGGCCGACTTGCCCGCGTCCGTGCCGTTTTCAACACCACGGCCGACTCTTTCATCCGTGCCGGTTTACAATGCCGCGGCCGAATCTCCTGTCTGCACCGGTTTACCACGCCGCGGACGGTTCACCCATGAGCGACTTCAACTTCACCTAGCAATCGTTAATTTCATGGCGGATTATTTCTGGCCTGGCACATCAGGTGATATCCATCTAAAATATGTTTTATTGATACATATTTTTATTTATCAAAGAGCAGTTTATCTTTGTCTTGGTCTGCAATATTGTTGATGCAGGACAATTGTTCACTATATCAAAACGATGTGGTTAACTCGCTCATCCGCACTGGCTTACAACGCCACGGCCGGCTCATCTGTCTATGCCGCCTCTGATGCTACGGTTGTCTTTACCGTCCGTCTCTCGCGGCCTGGTCTACATCAACCCGCCGGGCCGTATCTGTCTGCATGAGTTGTTATTGAATATGAGCAAGTCACTGCTTGGGAAGCCCGGTTTTCTTCCAACAACTTGGAGGAAACTTATCATGTGTTATCAGCCGCCGTCTGCACTAGACGGCTCAATGGGCAGGCGCACAAGTCGCCGCCACTACGGTTTGGTTAACTTCAAAACATCCAGTTGGAAGGGACCATTGGCCGAGTTGCTGACACGGCTCATATGGGATCCTTTATAACCCGCCGCAGTCACTTCAACCTTCTGTGGATTCACATCGCACTATCAACACCAAAGATATACACCTTATGCTATGGTCAATATGGAGAATCTCAAAGCCAACTCCTCGAGTCGTCTTGAGACTCGGGGGCTACAATGATATGACTCGGCAACATTGGTCAGTTTCAATGCATTCAAGAATTCCGGGTCATTGGAGGGAAAAATAACCCGGTCCCGGAGGCTACCGCCATATGGGTGAAAAGTTTAAAGGCCGTTAGAAAATTTCCGGCTTAAAAAGAAGGATTCCGGTTTAGATCCGGCTCAAGAGACTTGACATCTCCCACAAAGCACTGAAGCTCTTAAAATATCCGGTTTAAAATCCGGTTCAAGGGAAATTTATCCGCCACAAAGTTTTGAAACTCTCAAATCCGGTTCAAAATCCGGTTCAAGGTAAATTTGTTTATCATAAAGCTTTGAAACTCTCAATATCCGGTTTTTTCCGGTTCAAAAGAATTTATCTCTCGCAAAAAGTTCGAGTTTTCAGGAAAAATTAAACGGACCAAAGAGAGTTTGTTTCAAAGCACAACTAAAATATAGGTACCCTGCTTTAATGACCATTGGGAGCTGATCGTATTCGAATTTAGCTTAACCCTTTTTGTGTGACCCTGATCATATTCGAATCAGAGTCGTTAAATATTCTCATGATCACTAGGGGTCTTCCTGTTCAAACATAGGTCGTATTCGAACCAAAGAGAACATAGCTGTCGATACCCTTTTGATCGGCACACTGCCGAGCTCATTGGGGAGTTTCTTGGTCATATTTGAACCATAGCTCAACCCCCTTTGAGAACCGACGTGGATCGTATTCGAATCAGCGTCGATAAACAACTCTCAAGGTCATTTGGGGGCTTCCTGTTCAAACATAGGTCGTATTCGAACCAAAGAGAACATAGCTGTCGGTACCCTCTTGATCGGCAACGCCAAAGCCACTGGGGACTATATGATCGTATTCAAATCTTAGCTTAACCCCTTTGGGACGGTTTTCTGATCGTATTCGAATCAGAAGCCTCAAATTTTTTTGAAGTCTCTCTTTTGCAAACAATTTTTGGATTTTATTTGAAGCTCTTTTTCATATCTAAGGTGTATATGAGTGGTTGCTATTTAACCCGGCTTGATTTTCGATGATAAATCGCCAGCTTATGACAATCATCATCTATGTGGAAGCATTGACTTCTAAGGATCGGATTATCACCCTTACTGCACAGGTCATGTAAACTGGCAGTACAAATTCAATATCACAATGGTTATATGTGAGATATTATGACCCGCCCTGCGGTAAACCGCCAAGGGATCTTGTGATGTACTTGTGTGCAGGATAAGACTACATTTGGGTGGTTACCCGCCCTGGCTTTTAACGTTAAGTCGCCAGGGCATATGTTGTTTAAACTCTGTGCAGGATTTACAGGGCTATGACTTACATAAATGATTAAGTTCAAACCCATCATCAAAGATTGAAATTGGTGTCTCAAAAGGGTTGTCAATTCTTGATTTTCTCAAAGGCTATAAGCGCCGGGTTATAAAAATTCCGGCTTACAATGGAGACGTATTAAATCGCCATCGGCCAAGAGCCGCCGGGTATTTAAACTCCAGATTTACTTATCAGCAGATGAGGTATTCAAAGTCGCTTTGGCACAATGGCTATTATTTTATCAATGGATATGATTTATTCTACAATGGAAGGAATAGTCCCGAGTCGCTGTAGGCTTACGACCCGGCACTTGGGGGCTACATTATTTAAATTGAGATTACATCAAATATGCAAGTCCCATGTCACTGCCAGCATGCACCATGGCACTTGGGGGCTAATGTAAAGTCACTTTTTCTTCAACTTATTGAAGACCTGACTCATTACATTCTAATGAGCCGACCCTTGGGGGCTACCAATTGCTCCTGTCAAAAATTCAGGGTACACAAGCATTAATCCATTATATTGAACGGTCCACTATTCAGTTGGTAGAATACAAAGCTCTTAACCTTGTGGACGTGGGTTCGAGCCCCATGGTGGAGGTTACATTATATACTGTTATTATCAATGATCATATTTACAAAGTCCCCGCTCATTATTGCATAATGACCCGGCCCTTGGGGGCTACGCTGGTTGAAGTTTATATGAGCATAAGGCAATTACAAGTCCCAGGTTGTTGCAAGCATGACAACCTGGTACTTGGGGGCTACATAATATGGAGTATTCAGTTTTTACTAGTGACTGAGATGAACAATATGGATTTCTTCAAAGTGGCAGCATTTATATTGAAGCAAGTCTTAAGCCATCACTTTGTTTTCCTCAAGACTTGGGGGTTACAGGTATTATATTATTATTGAAGAAATATTTTCAAATTCTTTGTTTTGAGCAAACCAGATTGACCCGGCGTCACCAATCATTATGACCCTGTGTCTACAACCCGGCATTATCAACATGAACCGGTGTTTGCAACAATCATGATCCGGTGTCACCAATAGTTATGACCCGGCATCGGCAACAGTTATGACCCGGTGCTATCAATATTTACAAGCCGGCAATTTTGGTTATGATAAACCGGCAAGTTTTACCTCTTCAAGCCGGCTGAAAGTCAGATGAGTATTTCAAAACCAATATATTTAAAGTCGGCGCTTTGGAAGCCGATTCAAGTGGATTATTTCTTACAATATTTCTCTACAAGAGACCAATGCCAGCAAATTGACTCTAAAGCTGGCCTATTGACCCGGATTTCTTAAAAAAAAAAGTATCTGGATTTTTTGCATTCACAAAATTTGAACATATCTACTAAAGGAGATTTGCGATGAGTTCATGGGCATGTATCAAGAAGGAAATAACAAGGGTTTAAAGATGATCAGGTGCCGGCTTACAAAAATTTAACCCGGAGCACAACCTATCAAGTTTGTTCTTGTGTTTATTTTACAGGATCAGTTTAACATGGATGAATCCAAATCAAACTGGGGGCTAATGTCGGGGATATACCCCGCGGTATGACCCGGCCGGAATTGGCGACTCACTGGTGACCCGCCCGGAGCTTGGCGATTCACAGATAACCTGCCCGATCTTGGCGACTCATTAGTAACCCGGCGGGCGGGCCAGATGGACAACAAGGCCCAAGGCCCAGAAGGCCGGCTCACATTTATGATGGGCCGGCTTAAGAAGAAAGGGATGACGAATATTTCCTTTACGAGGAAGCAAGACCCGGACTTGTAATTAACTTGTAAGAGAAGATAGATTAGTCCTAGTCCTACTAGGACTCCACATGTAACCCGCCCCTCTAACTTATATAAGGAGGGGCAGGGCACCCCAAAGACGGACAAGGAACAAGAAACAATCTCTAGGGCTAGACACCGAGAGCTGGTTCCCGGCGACTCTCTCATGAGCATAATGAGACCTAGCCTCAAACAGCACGTAGGGTTGTTACCGGATGATGTTTCCCGGGGCCCGAAGCTGTCTAAACCTTTGTCTTGTGCGTTGATCCGCCCTGCGTCTCTCATCCCAATCAACCCCTCTCAAGCTACTACATAGATGCGCTGGCCTCACGACTAAGTCCTTACACCTAGGACATCTGACATGTCAATTCCACGACAGCAGGGGTGTCCCAACTTAGCCCATCATAAGCTCTCACGGTCAACGAAGGATAAACCTTCTCCCGGAAAGACCCGACCAGTTTCGGAATCCCGGTTTACAAGACATTTCGACAATGGTAAAACAAGACCAGCAAAGCCGCCCGAATGTGCCGACAAATCCTGATAGGAGCTGCACATATCTCGTTCTCAGGGCACACCGGATTGTCCAAGCTTCCGATAGGCCAGCCCAGAGTTGCCCCTGGTGGCCACCGGCGACTGACAGTTTGGACCAATACTCAGAGAAGCACTGGCCCGGGGGTTTAAATTAAAGATGACCCTCGGGCTCTAGAAAACCCGGGGGAAAAAGGCATAGGTCGCAAATGGTAAAACCAAGGTTGGGCCTTGCTGGAGGAGTTTTATTCAAGGCGAACTGTCAAGGGGGTCCCATAAATCACCCGACCGTGTAAGGAACGCAAACTCAAGGAATATAATCCCGGTATATCAGTAACTAGGGCGGCAAGAGTGGAACAAAACACCAGGCATAAGGCCGAGCCTTCCACCCTTTACCAAATATATATAGATGCATTAATTAAATAAGAGATATTGTGATATCCCCAACATATCCATGTTCCGACATGGAACAAACTTCAACTTCACCTGCAACTAGCAACGCTATAAGAAGGGCTGAGCAAAAGCGGTAACTTAGCCAATCAACGGTTTGCTAGGAAAGGATGGTTAGAGGCTGACATGGAAAAATGGGAGACATGATATAGCAAGTGATAGGTAGCGGAGCATGGCAAAAGAGCGAACAACTAGCAAAGCAAAAATAGAAGTGATTTCGAGGGGTGGTCATCTTGCCTGCAAGGTTCTCAGAGTTGTCGAAAGCTTGATCCTCGTAAGCGTACTCAACAGGTTCCTCGTTCACGAACTCGTCTCCCGGCTCTACCCAAGACAAGAACACAAACAAACGGAACCACAATCAACAACGAGAAATGCACAAGCAACATGATGCAAAACATGTATGGGATGCAAGATATGATGTGCGATGCATATGCGTGCTCCAGAAGGAAAATGATGAACTGCAAACCAAGCATGCCACTGGAAAGATGAGATGATTTCGGTCGAAATCGATATAAAGATCACCGGAATCGGATGCACGGTTTGCAAATGGCAAGCAAAACAAGAATGACACGAATCTGCGATTAACAGCATGATAGCACTTAAAATGCAACAAGCAACAATGCTACAACACTCCAACATAACAACGAAACACATGACAGTAATCTACAGGACATGCTTGACAAAAGATGAACACTGAGCTACGGCTAGATCACAACATATCAAGCTCAAACAAGCATGGCAAAAGTGCAAAAGATAACAGGTTCACAGACTTGGTGAAAAAACTGGACATGGCAGAAAACAGCATCAGGTAGCAATGTTTAGAGCACGAAATCAACATGCTACAGGAACTTAACATAGCAAAACAAGGCATGGCAGTGTTCTACTAAATGCATATGACAAAAGTCACTTAGTGACCATAAGCCAAAAAGGACCAGAAGATATGATGGAAAGCATGTAAACATAGCAAGTTTCGTTATCAGGTTTCAGACTTAGCAGAAAACAGAGCATGGCAGAAATAATAATATGTAGGCCTCTTTGTGAGCTTGATTCTCTCACTACAGAGAAATGCACTACAAACCAAGCACACCTACAGCAAGATGGCATGATTATGAAGCTATCCATGTCAAGAAAAATTGCATAGCATGTATGGATCAACTACAATAAGCTTGGCAAAATTGCATATCATGTTAAGAATCTGCCAGAAATATTTTATAGCAAAAGTAGAGCAAGATTGAGTCATCCTATGGTACTCCATAATTGCAAACAAGGGCAGTAATGGATCAAATACAACTATATCTACAAAACATCCTTAATGAACATCTCCAAAATATGCATGGATCTCTTTGTAGCATCAAGTTTACATGGCAACAAAATAACAGCAGACAAGGACTTGGAGAAATCACCAAGTTCCTGAAATCAGAAACATTACGGAGCCTACTTTGCATGCTTGTGCTAGTCACCACAGAGATCAAAAAGATACATGGACTACACCACTAGAAATATGGCATGGCATACTTCAAAACACATGTAGAGCTCATGCCCATAAGATGCACAGATTTAAAGATACAAAAATGACAAATCTCCACGTTCTGCTAAGAACCAGCAGATAACAGCAACTAGCCCTCTTCCAACAGAGATTTGGGCATGAACATGACCTCTAATGAACATGGTGCAATTGGACAAAATGAAGAGCATCACGAGACGAACAATTTCACATGTTACACGCGCGAATCGGAGCTACATGCAAGGAGTTATGCAACTATGAACAGAGGCACTTGCTGGAAAAATTGAGGACTTGGAAAAAATCGGGAAACGGGAAGTCAACGCTCACAGAGGGGCGATCCAGATCTGAGCACGGGAGCTCGGGCTCGGGCTCGTCCTCGGCCTCACCGGCGATGGCCGGAGGAGAGGGAAGGAGGCGGCGGCGACCGGAGCTCGTGGGAGGAGGAGGCCGGCGGGGTCGGCCGCGGTGGCTCGCCGGAGCCGGCGTGGAGGCGGCGGCCGGAGCCGGCGAATGGCGGCGAAGCGGGGCCCGGCGGGCGGTGTCCTGCGGCGAAGGGAACCGGCGGCGGGCGGCGGAGGCGGCAGGGCGGCGCGGAGGCGGCGGCGGCGGGCGCGGGAGGCGTCGGGCTCGGGCGGGCCTCCCGTGGGCCGAACGGGCCGCGGCGGAGCATACTGTCGGGCTCTTGTACCCCTTGATTGACTCATGGCAAGGCACACTTTAGGTGCGGTACACAACATAGCATACTGTAGAGCCTACGTCTAAAGCATAGGGGACGACCTTCGTCCTTTCTCTCTCTTCTGCCGTGGTCAGATCTTGAGTCTCACTCAATGCTCACACCTTATAATGTCCATGGTCAGGAAACCGTAACCATCTATTGATCAACGAGCTAGTCAACTAGAGGCTTACTAGGGACATATTGTGGTCTACGTATTCACACATGTATTACGGTCTCCGGTTAATACAATTATAGCATGAACAATAGAGAATTATCATGAACAAGGAAATATAATAATAACCATTTTATTATTGCCTCTAGCGCATATTTCCAACAGCTGCGTGCACTGGCGCCCGCCTGGTGTCGATCGTCATGGCTCACGTCACGAGAGCCTCGTGAGGTTTGCCCTGCCTTGATATCTTCGCTCCTCGTGAGCCTGCCTGGCTTGGCCGCTCCCGAGGAGGTATTGCGTCGTCCGCCTCGCGAGGCTTGGCCCCTTGCGAGGGTCTTGAATGCCTTGTCGATGAAGATGGGCCGTACGGCCTGCCGGCTTAGCCACATTGTGGGCCGCAGGCAGGCAAGTCTAGGGACCCCCGTTCCCAGGACGCCGACAGTAGCCCCGGGGCCCAAGGTGCGCTCGGGCTTGGCTTCGTGGCGAAGCCAAGGGCCAAGTGCGGAGCGCCGCGGGCCCCAAAAGCCTGCGGCCTCGGTTGACGCGTGGCGATTGATTGGACATGGGCATCTCCGCTTCCCCACGCTGCCTCTGAATCCGCCTAGCTATGCGGCTCCCGCGGCCTACACGGTTATTCCTCCTTCGCCCATGCCTGTCTCTTCCAATCTCCCTGCTTCCTCGAGGCCCTGCTCTGCCCTGCCAATCCGGCTTACGCTTCGCCTGCTTCATCGCAATGGCGCCGAAACAAGCTGAAAAGGGGAAGAAACCCCTGTCGTTGCCAACTGCGCCTCCATCTTTTGAGCCGGCGCTCGGCCGACCTCGGGTGCTCAACGACGAGGCCATGGACAAGGTGCGCCCCATGCTTGCCTCCAGCTTCAACGAGTGGGGAGAGACGGTGGCTTGGCCCGCGTCCCACACTCGCATGGATCGGGCAGCAACTGAGGTCCCGATCTTCATTTATGCCCTTTGGGCTGGCTTGATTCCTCCCTTCTCCGCCTTCTTCAACGCGGTGCTCGAGCATTACCAGATGCACATGCTTCATCTCGACCCTCAATCTGTGACCCTTCTTGCCGTCTTCGCCTTCTTGTGCGAGGCCATGGTGGGCAGCGCTCCTTCCGTGGCCGTGCTTCGCCATTTCTTCTCATTGCATCTGACTAGTCCCCGGCAGAGCTCGGGGTGTGAGAGCTTCCAGGCCGTGGCCGCGACCGCGGGCGCGGGGATTGACTTCGAGCTCCCTTCATCCACGAGCGAGTTTCGTACGCGGTGGGTGTTTATTGATGCCGGCGTGCTCAGCCCTCTGCTCCAAGTTCCGGCAGGGCCCGTTGTTCCAAACTCCGGCTGGGGCCACCAGAGGCTCTCGAGCCCTCGCCTTGCTCTTTTTTGGGCCAGGCTGAGGCTGCTGAAGGACCGCGGCGTGACCGCGCCTATGGTGGTGAAGGAGTTCGTCAGGCGCCGGATTGCTCTGCTCCAGCGCCACTCTCGACCAATGTGGACTTTTCTCAACAGTCAGGACCACATGAGGTTCCAGGAGTCTGGGCTCCCTCTCGGGACGCGGCAGACAGTGCTCAAGGTCTTGACGGGTGTCCCTTTGCCGGCCGAAATGACTGGGAAGAATTGCCTGCTGTATCGCTGCAAGAACAAGGATGAGTTTGCAGCGAGCATGCCTTCCTTTGACGAATGGGGGCTGTGGCCGATCGGTCTGGTGGGGCCCCGCGAGAACCCCGTCGTCGTGGTTCCCTTCCTTGCCGCCGGTGCCGAGCTCACCCCAAGTGGGGGTGCAGGAGGGCGAGCTCCGACGGAGGCTGGTGGCCCAAGTGCTATGGAGCACATGCTGAGTGGTGATCCTGGGGCGTCATCCTCGGGAGCTTGCGACCCCCTTCTTGAAACGTCGGTCGCTGAGTAGACGCGGCGTGCGACTCCCGAGGCTAAGGCCCAGGAAGCCTCGGGAGTTGGTGGTGAGGCGGTGCCCGGCTGTTTGCCGCATCCGGGCACCCCTAAAGTTGTCTCTCCAAGCTCTTCGCCCCGTGCAGGCCGCCACGTCCAGCGATACGGCCGACTCTGCGTCGATTTCGGGAACTCCGCAAGAGGAAAGGATCCTCGAGCGGCAACAACATCTTCGGACCGCTGAAGCGGAGGAAGTACATCGCCGTTGACGTGTAAGTATCTTATCGCTGTGGCTCCTTGTGTGTTGTTTTCCATCTCCCAACGTCAGTTCTTCAGGGCTCCTTCCATCGAGGCGGCTGCGCCTCCTGAGAAACGGCCCCCTCCTTCCGGCGGAGGAGCGGCGCAAGCTGAAGGTGGGCATCAACCTCAGCCGCTATCAGCACGACCTTAAGAATGCGAAGGCTGAGGCATCCCTCAAGATCGCCCATGAAGCCCGCTCGCGATCCTTGGAAGAGGCTCGCGAGGCTGACCGTCGTCGCGAGGCTGCGGAGAAGTGCGCGTGGGAGCTCCAGGCCTGGAGCGCATCCCTTGAGCAGCGGGTGGAGGCGCGCAGGGCCGCTCTTGCATCGCTGAGGGGGACACCCGTGGAGGAAGAGGAGGTCCGGAAGCGCGACGAGGCGCTGGCTCTGGAAGCCGTGGAGCGCAGCCTCGAGCTCGAGCAACTGGAGACGAGGGAGCGTCAAGTTGCTCAAGCAGAAGATGCCGTCGGGGCTCGCGAGGCCAGAGTCGAGGAGGAGGTCAATCGCCGGGTGGCCGAGGTTCGCGCAGACCTGGAGGGCAGGTACGACCTGAAATTGAAGCTCGCGGGTACGGAGGATGCGGGCAGGGCCGCTGCCCTCAGGCCCAGGTTGGATGAGGCTGAGAGGCGCGCGGAAGCCACAACCACTGCCCTGGTTACGGCGCAGGCGGACTTGGCCTCCGCCCGCGCTGAGCTGCGTTCCCTTCGGAGGCGGGTCGATGACACTGAGGCTGTCGTACGGCAAAGCACGGAGGAAGTGCTCCAATGACGAACACTAGAGCGCGAGCATGCCCTTATGCTTCAGGATCTCCGGAACAGGGCCAATATCGCCTTGGGCCATATTTGCGACGTGGAGGCGCTGGCCCCTCACTCGAATGATTATGCCAGCCACCTGACCTTCTTCACCAAGGTGGTGATGCGCCTGGAGGCTCGATCTGCCAGAGCTCGCCAGCTTGTGGAGGAAAGGGGTCGTGGCCTGCTTGAGCGCGCTTTCTCCCGTGTTTTCAGCCACCTCCTGAATGCTGACCCCAACTTTGATTTCGACGCCGCCATCGCCCCCGTACCCATGGCTGTCCGGGGCGACCTAGCGCATTGGGTTGAGGACAATGTGGACGCATTGGTCAGGGCCTTCACCTCGGAGGATGATGCGGTGGTGGTCGCGACAGATGAAGGCGACGTGGTTGACGACGGCGACGGGGGCGTCGCCAATGGCGGCGACGATGCCGACGAAGACAATGACGACGCGAGTGATGCGTCCGCGGGTGACGTAGCGAGCGACATTTCTGGCTGACCCCATGTTCTCCTGTCGTTTCATCCTGCACACAAACTCGGGCGTGGCCCTTGGAAAACTTGTAAGAGCATTTTGAGAGGAGGAGCCCCTCATGTAAGCAAATTGCAGCTTTTACTTTCCTATGCAGTGTGAGCATGTGTCCTTGTGGACTTGTGAATCCAGTCGCGAGTTTTTGTCACGGTTTACCTTAGCCAGTGTCAGCTTTGAGCTGGGTCGCGAGGCGTCGAGTTTATGAGAATCCTGCGGAGCTTGTTGCCCCGTCAGGAGGGCCCTCACAAGAGGTGAGCACCAGTTGCAGTGCTAGCGCGCGCTTGGCGTGCGCGTGCTTCGCGCTGTCCCGCTCACGAGGAGCTCGTGAGGGGAAGGCGATGGACATGAGTCCCAGATAAAACGAGATCCAGAAGGCAAGAAATTGCTCAAACGACAAAAGGCTCCCCCGCGCGCATCGATAAAAATTCGGCTTCAACTCAAATCCAGATCCAGAAAGCAAAGCTACAGAAAGAGAAATCCAAAGCAAAAGGCCGCGTCTGGCACCTAGTCTAGTCTTCTGGTCTTCAAGTCTTCTCACCAGCGCGGAGCTAAGTGCTGCCACTAGGCGTGGGAGGGAGCCCCAGGGCCTGAGGCCGGCACCCCTGAGACTCCTGGGCGTGTACAACCCCAACTCATTATTACGTGAGAGTGTCACGGGCGGCGAGCTTCACAGGCACTGGGCCTTCTTCACAGGTACCGGCCTTGCTTCATATCGCCAGACGAGGGCCCCACCTTGCGCCACCCTTGACCTCCTTTGAGCCGACCGGTCACCAGGACGACACAAAAGAGGGAAAGAGGACGCCAGCGGTGCCCTCGGTGACCACAGGTCCTCTGCCCGGGGAAGGGTCATCGAGGCCTCCCCGGCAGAGGGCCTACCCCCGGGTGTCGCCTGGCGTCGCGCGACGCGGGGAGGGGCCTTGCTCCTGGCTCCCTCCTGGCGGCCCCCAGCGTGTTTCCCTTGTTGGGAGGGGTGCTGCCGTGCCAGGGTCGTCGATCGACGCTGCAACCTGATTCATCTGCAGCCCATGGTTAGCGTAAGCATGTTCCTGAGAGATTAGCGGTACCCTGTAGTTGCCGTTGCCGGCGCGATCGTCGTGGTGCTCCGTCGGTTCTTGGAAAGCCTCGGCTGCAACGAACGAGTCGTGGTCGTCCTCCGGTGCGTACTCTTGGAACATCATGCGGGGCACGTAGGCCTCCGGGGCCGTCATCCCGAACACCTCGCCGTAGTGCCCCACGCTCCATGTTCCTCGGCCCAAGGTGGCGTCCTGAGGATGGTAGCGTGGCATCCGGCTAGGACCGTGGGGGGCGACGCTTGCGCCCACGCTTGGCGCGGGCGGCATAGGGGCGGCGGAGCCCCCTACGCCGCTGGTCGTGCTGATGTTGATGGAGCCCCCGGGCGTAGCTGATGGCGCGCGGTTGTGGTGAGGCCCGCCGTGTGGCCCTGCAGTGGCCTGAGAAGAAAGCCGATAGCAGAAAGGTGGTGCTCCCGACGACGCCGCGTCCAGCAGCTCGGCAACACGCTCCAGCAGTGCATCCCGGCCGCTTTCCATCAGCCTGCATCGCAACAGCTCCCTTGCCACGGTGAACGCTGCCCGCATGTTTGCTTGCTCCCGCCGTGAGTGCGGCGCCGTTGCTGCAGCATAGCTCGCTACTCTTGCAGCGGCCCGTACTTGCCGCGGGTTGAGGGTGGACGACGCCTGGCCGTGCCGCCCGCGCCCGATGGAGTTTGGCGGCGCTCGCGCTGCCTGAAGCGCAGGGTCGAGGTCTTCATGGGCAGGCGGCGCTGCCCGGGCTGGCCAGGCTGCCGAGCGGTCGGAGCCGACCCTTGAGTCGCCGGACATCGTGGCTGTGGAGTGTCGGCGAGCTGGCCGGCAGAGAAGAAGCTCCGGCACACCCCTACCTGGCGCGCCAAATGTCGGATGTGGGGTTCCGGCAAACCCTTAAGGTTCGAACACTGGGGTGCGCGCGAAGTCTTTCCCTCCTACCGATCTACGCCCTAGCTCGCTAAGATCTCGCGGACGAACTCGACGACTTCGCAACACAGAAAGACACGGGATTTATACTGGTTCGGGCCACCATTGTGGTGTAATACCCTACTCCAGTGTGGTGGTGGTGGATTGCCTCTTGGGCTGATGAAGAACAGTACAAGGGGAAGAACAGCCTCCTGAGGTTGAGGTGTTCTTGTGCTAGTGTTGGCTTTCGATCTGTTCCCGTCCTCCCTACTACTGTGGTGGCTAGACCTATTTATAGAGGCCCTGGTCCTCTTCCCAAATATTGAGCGGGAAGGGAGCCAACAACGGCGGGAAAATTTGAAGGGGGACAGCTAGTACAAGCTATCCTGACAAAAGTGGTCTTCGCCTGTGAAAGGCTTTGGTGGTGACGCCGTCTTGGGCTCCACGATGACCTCCATCTTGCCGTCCTCCTGGTCTTGGTCTTGTTGCACCAATATAGCAACCTTTGCCTGATGCCTTGGTACTCCTCGCCTGCGCTGGCCTCCTTAGCACCAAAGAAGAAACAAGGACATTGCGCGCGCTGGCGCCTGCCTGGTGTCGATCGTCATGGCTCACGTCACGAGAGCCTCGTGAGGTTTGCCCTGCCTTGATATCTCCGCTCCTCGTGAGCCTGCCTGGCTTGGCCGCTCCCGAGGAGGTCTTGCGTCGTCCGCCTCGCGAGGCTTGGCCCCTTGCGAGGGTCTTGAATGCCTTGTCGATGAAGATGGGCCGTACGGCCTGCCGGCTTAGCCACGTTGTGGGCCGCAGGCAGGCAAGTCTGGGGAGCCCCATTCCCAGGACGCCGACAGCCGCGCCGAGAGCACTAGGGCGGTGGACTACGGCGAGGCCTAGGAAGGGGACGACGCGGAGCCGGGGAAGACACGGCAGAGGAAGCCCGCGCGGAGAGGAGTACGAGGGTTCACTGGTTCGGCTGTGGTGTGAGGCTACCGTCGCCGCAGGGCCTGGCCAGCGGTGGGAATAGTAGGGGGCAGTGAGGCCTCTGTAGCAGCACAGCCGGCCATGGGAGGCAGGAGCATGCGGCACGACCGGGGCTGCTTTGGGCGGCTGGAGCAAGAAGACCAGAGGTTGAAGAAGCACTACGACCATTGGATGGACATCGTACGGTCACTGGAGCTAGAATCGTTCATATTGACTAAGTTGACAAAGCACTCCGTCCCCGTCAACTTAGTAGGCCCACAAGTCAGCCTCCCACCAAGGTGGGTCCCAACTAGCAGGGGGAGTATTCATTTTTTTGTGCGTAATAAGGAGGCACCTCCAGTGGGTCCGAGCTGACAGCAGGGGGAACGTTTTTTTCGCGAAATACGTTGGCCCGTCCGGTGGGTCCCAGCAGTCAGGGGAAACGTTTTTTTCGCCAAATACGATGGCCCGTCCGGTGGGTCCCTGCTGTCAGGTGGAGGAATAATTATTTTCCGTGTAATAAGGAGACACTTCCTTGCGGTTGTCGTGGACCCAGCTGTCAGCCTCTCCACGTACAGTATACTTCCGATGGAAGTTGTTCCTTGACCACGTTGACCACGCCGCGCCGAGAGCACCAGGGCGGTGGACGACGGCGAGGCCTAGGAAGGGGACGACGCGGAGCCGGGGAAGATGCGGCAGTGGATGCCCACGCGAAGGGGAGTACGAGGGTTCACTGGTTCGGCTGCGGTGTGAGGCTGCCGTCACCGTAGAATAACAAGGGGTGTGGGTGAGTGGAGGGATGCCCTGGCCAGCAGTGGGAGTAGTAGGGAGTGGTGAGGCCTGCGCGGCAGCACAGCCGACCACGGGAGGCAGGAGCAGGCGGCACGACCGGCGCTGCTTTGGGCGGCTGGAGCAAGAAGACCAGAGGTTGAAGAAGCACGACAGCCATTGGATGGACATCATACGGTCATTGCAGCTAGAATCATTTATATTGACTAAGTTGACAAAGCCCTTGGTACGCGTCAACTTGTAGGCCCACAGGTCAGCTTCCGAAACGCTGCATCCCAGATGTCAGGGGGATGAATCATTTTTTGGGCGGGTGAAGCTAGAATATCCGAGATTGAAGAAGAAGCACGGCATCCGTTGGATGGGCATCCAACGGCCACTGCTGCTAGAACCGTGTGTTGACTATAAGTTGACAAAGCCTTGCATACGCGTCAACTCTCTTTTTTTAGGGGACGCGTCAACTTAGTAAAGCCACAAGTGTGTGGCAGAGAACTTATAGCCCATTCGAGATTTGTAAGAATGTGCATCCAATTTTTGAATTCTAATGGAATTTACTACAGCCCATTTACAGTTTGTTAAAAATACATCCCATTTCAACCAACCGTTCAAAACAGAATTCAATAAAATTTCCCACATTTTGATGGGATCCGAAATATTTTTATCCCGAAATTTCTAGTCAGATTAAATACAATTTTAATATAAATTTATATTACGTAAAAATCCAACGAAACATTGCACTCGCAACAATTAATGAAATTAAAATTTCCAATATCCAAAAATAATATTTTATAAAGTAATTACGTGTTTGGTGCATTTTTTATAGTTACTGCCCAGTTTTTATAATTACATCCCATTTATTATTTCTTAAAGCCCATTTTCTTGTTAAGCCTAATGCATCCCTCCTAGGAAAGATTTGCAGCCCAACGGGGCGGAGAATAACAACTTGACCTTGCCTGGGTATTCCTAAAAAAAAGTATAGCTGGACTAGCCATTTTCAGCTTGAATTTTTTTTTAATATCTGGGCTGGATATCTGGCCTGGGCTAGACCGGCCACAGCCCGCCCAGTTAATAGCTGCAGCGATGTTTTCGTTGTTGTTCAGAGGAGAAAAATTAATATCTGGGCTAAACATCGCTCAAGAAAAACTCTGCAGTGCTCACACCTCAAAAAGACAAATACTGCTCGAGCTGCTTGGTCCCAGCTATCGGCCGCTTCTTGTGCAATTCTCTAGTTTATCGACTACATAGGTTGACAATGGTGTGGGTCCGTGATGTCAGGAAACCAGGAGGAAGCAAAAAAATATAGTTTTATATACTAATAAGGAGGCACTTGTGTACGTGCGGCTATGGCCCTGGTGGGTCCCCACTGTCATCCTCTCCAAGTAAAGTCATCTCCTCATCCTCATGTCCGTTGACCATGTTGACAACGCGAGACGGCGGCGCCATGGCGAGCGCAACAACTCGAAGGACGAAAGAGAGGGCCTTGCAGGCCCTACGGATGATCTGATACAACGCCCGCTGCTCATTTGGAAAGCCAGGATCATAGGGCCACATGTCCACGACGGCATTGTCGTTCGCTTGTTCACCGGTGCTCATTGAGGAGACGGAGGTTGCAGCACAGGTCCTCCTGTGCTGGTAGCTCTTCCGCCATTAGGGCGTCGAAGTGCGGCCACACCTGCTCTATGGTGAACACGGCATGAACCAGCTTGGACAGTGGCGCCGGCTCCTCGGAAGCTACGTCCATCGTCTGATTGTCATCGCTCATCTCGGCGAGGTAGCTAGCGAGCCAGCATGTCCGGCTACTGGACCAACCCACTGCCAAGCACGAGTCTGACTGCCCTGGCACACCCAGACCGCCTCCCTCGCCCGCGCGCGCTTTGTGCCCAAAACGGTCAGCGCCGCCCGCCCCGCTTCCTGGTGCATGCGATTGCTCCGCCTACAAATGACACAAGTGCCGTCCGTACGTCCTTCTACCGCCCACATTAATGATACACGGTTGCCGAGGCGGCTACTCCAGTGCCACACGTCCGTCCCTCCGCCGCCCACCATTGCTATATAAACTGCTGCACCAGCCATAGCCGCAGTCATCCGCATCCGTTCCTATTCTCCTGTCCACACCACTACTACCCACCATGGCTTCCTCGCGCTCCAGCGCTCTTCAGGACGGGCGGACGACGGACCACAAGGAGATGGCAGCCATTGCTTCCGACTGGCTGGCCAGCAGGCAACCGGAGGACGACGATGTCCCAATGGAGAACATGGTAGTCGACGATCCGGCGCCAACCCCCTCCTCCGCGCCATCCTCGTCGGTGCATTGCACCATGACCATCGGCGAGGCCCGTGCCCAATATATGGACATGGTGAGGCAGAAGCGTGATGAGCAGTTCCGGGAGACGCAGGCCGACGCTGCCTACGACCACCATCTCCTCCAGGAGCACCTGTAGGCGGAGGAGCAGATCGCCGCGGAGCGGGCGGAGCAGGAGGCGCTGCTCGACTCGTACCGCTCCGCCCGCGAGGGCCGCCTCGAGCGCTGGCGGTACCGCATGCGGGTGGCGGAGGCTGCGGGCGCCTACAAAGAGGGTGATAAAGCGGGCGAGGCGCTGTTTGGCGAGACTGAGGACGAGGCAGAGGACAATGCCGGCTCCGACGAGTCCCCGCTCCGCTAGCGTCGATGAGGCCCTGCTCCGTCGAGGCCCCGCAGCGCCAACAACGAGGCAGAGGACACCACCGGCTCCGCCGAGGCCCCACCCTGCCGGCAACAAGGCGGAGGATTTCCCCTGCTCTGCCGAGGCGCCGCCCGCCGGCAACAAGACAGAGGACATCGCCGGCTCCGCCGAGGCCCCGCCCCGCTGCCAATAAGGCCGCGCCACACAGAAAACAAGGAAGAGTAGAACACGGTAGGTCGCCGCCGCTTGGGTCCAAGTAAGGCCACCGCTGCTACCCTCCGTTTGCTGGCACTGAGTTGTACATCATGGAGCAATTCTATGATTACAGGATGATTGAAGAGCGCTCCGTGGTTGAGCAAGCTCATGAAATACAGTCATTTGCTAGAGAACTTGAGCACTTTAGTTGTATGCTACCGGACAAGTTTGTTGCCGGAGGTATCATCACTAAGCTTCCTCCTTCATGGATCTCATTGGCACTCTTGATGTGGAAGAAAAGGCGAGAGCAAAGGACACACGTGCTCGAGGAATTGAGGGAGGATCTAGTGCCAATCTGGTACAGAAGAAGAACTTCCAGCCCCACAAGTTCAAGAACAAGGGCAAGTTTGATGGTAAAGCAAAGTTTGATGGGAAGAACAAGGCTGTGTAACACACGAACTTCAAGAAGAAGAATGACAAGAAGAAAGGTGTTTGTCATGTGGGGATCCTGATCATTGGGCTCCTAGTTGCCCTAATCGCTATGACAAGCTAGGCGGGTTGACCACTGACGGCCGGTTAGCTTCTTGGCGGCGACGTGGAGTCGGAGAGCTATGTTGGAGAAGGACGCTGCTTCTACTTAACTGCTAGTGCAGTTGGCTGACTGACACATGGGCCCAACAGGCATCTGGGCCACATGTCAGTTACGCAACTACACCTGCAGTTAAGTCACTGAAGCTTCTATTCGGCTCAGCCGGACACAGGTGGGTAGCTTCGGTTAATTAATTATACCTCCAGCGCACCCCTTTTTAGTTGAAGAATGTATGAAATGTAATGAAATCCGGCATGTTTATATGAAATCCGATCGTGTATGAATGAACTTATTTCGATTAGTTCGAATTCTTGTATCACTCGCATTGGATGAACATGCAAAACAATACGTACTAGCATTATTCCCGGGGTGATCACCTCATTTGCAGCAGTTTCACATGTACTCCCTCTGGTCCTTTCTAGTATGCATACAAGTTTTGTCTGCAGTCAAAGTATCTCTACTTTGACCAATCTTATAGAAAAAAGTATGCACTTTCACAATGTGCGAAGTAAAAAGGAACAGAAGGAGTACAAAGAGTTTGAGCAGCATTTTAGCGTTCCTGTACATCGCAATCAAACACACAGGCCTGGCAATTCATAGAGAACATTCAAAACAATCGATGATTATGCATCTCAGCGATTCACATGTCAGAGCCAATATTTACTTCACAACTAAAGAATAAAGAAAAAATGGATCGACGCTGCTGACAGCAAAGGGCGTCACATTCGAAAGTATCAAACGCATGTCTTCTTGCTAAAATCAATGAGCAAAATTTGACAAGGTTTTCCCATTCCAAAATATCAAATGCCTACGATTGTGGAATGGGCAGGGTTTGCCATCAGTTTGGACATTGACATGGCACCTCGTGCTAAATAAACCAGCTGTTCTTTTTGTGCAGTTCCACTAAAGTCAACCAAATTCGCGCGTAGCTTGTATGATTTTGCCCTTATATGTTGCAACGCCTTGAACTTATCGGCACCTCCTTTCTTGTGGTGGAAATGAATGCTTCGATGTATTCATGAACATTTTGTGCAGTTCCCATTGAAATCAAGCTGAGCACCCCTGTTTGCACAAATACAAAAAAGTGATTAGTATAAAGCAAACTGTACTATGAATTGACAGTTTAAACAGGCACCTACATGGTCCATGTAGAGCACACTTTTAGAAAAATGGAACTCACCGGAAAGAATCCTAGAACAACATTGTACTCGCGCATCATAGCAAGAAAATGGAGATATGTCAGTCCTTCTGAGATGAAGTTAGTTTGGTCTTGTGGGGGGGGTAATGTAACCATCCTACAACTGCTCCTTCTGATGAGAAGATAGACAGGGCTTCTTCATCCTGGCATAATCGGAACTAGTCACTTCACGTACTCCATATTCTTCTTCAGAGGAGGATGATCCTGTTGTGCAAAGACAAGAGGATAACTAAATGCTAGCATCCCTGTTTGCTCGAAAAAAGGAAAGGAAATATTTAAAACAACACAGATGAAGCACTTCTCAACACTACTAGGAAAAGGCCTACTAGTGGCGCACCAGTTTTACCTACTAATGGCGCACTACTGGTGCGCCACTAGTACCACGCCACTAGTATTTTTTACTAATGGCGCACCACTGGTGCGCCATTAGTATAGGCCACGGTGCGCCATTAGTATAGGCCACTGGTGCGCCATTAGTATAGGCCACGGTGCGCCATTAGTATTTTTGAATTTTGAAGGCAGGAAAATAGTAGTGGCCCACCGTCTAACCCCCACCGTGCGCCATTAGTATTTTTGAATTTTGAATTTGGATCTGGATCGCGATTTTTTTGCCCATTTTTTGCTCGTATCTTTCCGAGTAGATGATTTTTCATATAAAAAACTTTTTCATCCGAGTTCGTATGCAAAAGTTATGCCCATTTTACAAATTCTCGAGAGATTTTGCAAAAAAGTCAAAAATTCATGTTTGTAAATCTTGCTAACAACTAGACCACATATCACATGGGAATCTTATTTTCTTTTATTTTTTTGACATTTCTATCATTTTCTTTTATTTTTTTGAAACTGAAAAGGCGGTCCACGGGGGGGGGGGGGGGGGTGCATTCGGGGGAATGTTTGGGCCAAACTACTAATGGTGCACCGTGGGAGTGGTGCGCCATTAGTACTTTAAAAAATAAAATAAAAATAAAAACTTTGAAACATAATTACTAATGGCGCACCGTGGGAGTGGTGCGCCATTACTAGTTTAACTAGTAATGGCGCACTATCCCCTGGTGCGCCATTAGTAGTTTTGAAAAAAAAAAATTTACTAATGGCGCACCGTGGATGTGGTGCGCCATTAGTATTTTCACACTAATGGCGCACCAACACATGGTGCGCCATTACTAGTTAGTAATGGCGCACCACATGTACAGTGCGCCATTAGTGTCCATATTGGCTATAGCTGTTTTTGTAGTAGTGCAAGGACAATACCACTTTTTGATGACAGTATCTAAACAGTAGCACAACACCAATAGAGATGACAAAGCTCAATCATATCGATGAAATCAGTGGGCGAGTACCAACCTTTGCTAGGAGGCTTATTGTGTAGAGCATACAGATGAAGCACTTCTCCGAAACCATCTGTTGCTATCTACTGTGGTGGCCATGCTTACTATATACTCCTCGATTAGATTAATGTTTCCAACATCTTCTTGTGCAGTTCCACTAAAATATATGGTATCTTCAAAGAAGATCCCTGTCTGCACAAGTAGATATAATTACGTATTACATTAAGAGCGGCATCAAATCAGTGGCAAAACAATTGCTCGTTCCAGCCATAGCAATAAATTAAGATGCAAAACTATATCATTACTTGTGTTATCACAGTTCCAGTGCTTCATTACTTGTGTTATCTGTATGTTCTTCCCCTTCATCACTTGGTTCAATAACAGACAAGCTTCGCCTTCAATGTAAGATTTGGCATGTCAATTAGGTTGCACAAGTATAGCACTAAACTATGACATTAATTTTCTGTTGAAAGTGGCAAAATACAGGCCAACAGTTGTGAAATATCCTTATCTTACTTCAATGGGATATTGCGGTGCACATACAGATTGGAAGTCTTGTCTCCATCTGTGCAGTTCACTAAAATCAAGCAACATTACCGTACAAGTAGCACAACATATGAAAGCACACTGCAGAATCATGTGAAAGAAGGCTAGTACTGACCTCTCATGACGCGGAATTCAAACAACTCACAAGAAGAAGATCTGAACCAAATTTGCCAACACGGATAGGAAGTAAGATCTCCTCTTGTGCAGTTCCACTAAGATCAAGCAATCAAGCAACGTTGTCGGTGTGACATTTTGGTCGAACTGCACAAAACACTCTTAAAACAAAAGTATTTTGTGCAGTGCAACAAAAGGTCACAATGGCAACGAGGTGAAGTAGATAACCCTGTTTACATAGAGGTGCAAAGGAAACAACTACTGGTCAATAACGGTGGATGACATAGAAGCCAACAAAAAGAAGCATCTACCTTATCTAAATGGGAAAGAAAGCAAGACAGTAGCATTTCTCAAATGGTGGCATTGATTAATATTAACAGAGAGATTATATTAACAATAAAATTCGTTAAACATGTAATTTGATTTTAATTGTGGCATTGCATCAATTTTCCAGCGGCATTATTAGAGGGTGCTTGTTTACAGGGATATTTTGGTGGAGGGACTAAAAAATCTCCGTGTCAGTCCCATCTAAACCAAACAGGAGGGACTTTTAGGGACTAAAAGTGGGCATTTGGGACTAAAGAAAGAAGACCCCAAGGGAGAGTCTTTTTGGGACTTTTTCCAACAGTTGCCCCTGCCACGCATCACACCTTGTCTCTATTAGTTCATTACTAGGGGTAACATGGTATTTTAGCATGTCATTTAATAACCTCTAGTCCATGTTTAGTCCCTGGAACCAAGCAGGTAGGGACTAGGGAGTTTTTAACCAAACATGGCCTTAGATTAACAACAGCTAAAGAGTTGCACGGGACAGTGGACGCACCAACACCATGTGCATATGCATAGTCTGTTGCAACAAAGAACAAACAACCAAGGAGCATATTTGTGTTGGTCCCAGTTTTGTTATCTTTAGACACCTTTCCCTATGTGAGCGCAACAAATCTAGTCCTGCTCAAACTCTACAGCCTTGTCCCCCAAAACAAAAGATCAGTTCGTTACAGATGTGCGTACTGTGTTTGTCATTGTTTTCCCTTTTGACCAACGTAGGTGCTGGATAGCCAGTCTGTACTAGTACTTTCCCCACTTCCTTTCCTCTGTGAACCACGTCCTAGATTTATGCTATACAACTTTCCCCACTACTTTCCCCCATTCCTGTCCTCTTTGAACCACGTCTTAGATTCATGTGACACAACTTTCCCCACTACTTTCCCCCTTCCTTTCCTTTTTGAACCACGTCCTAGGTTCATGCTATACAACTTTTCCCACTACTTTCCCCCATTCCTTTCCTCTTTGAACCACGTCCTAGATTCATGGTATACAACTTTCCCCACTACTTTCCTGTTTGATCCAACACCTAGATTCGAGTGCAGAAGCGGAAAAAGCCCACATGCAGCTAAAGCAATGCATGTGGAATAAGTAAATTATACCTTAAGGTTCTTGGGGTGTGGTTCGGTGGGCGACCGGAGGCTGTTCGACCCACACTATGTACGGCGGCAAAGAAGAAGGGGTCGGAGGCCCTCCCGCGTCGCTGCTGGGTGAAAGTGAATAGCTGCGCCGATAGTGGATTCCCTCCCTCGCCGACGGCGACAGCTTTAAGCCTTCTTCCCTTCCCGGCGGACGGATCCTGCCGGCTCTTTGACCAGAAGTGAGGGGAGAGAGAGAGGCCAACGATGTCTTGTTTAGATCTGGAGAGGGTGAGAGAGTGTGAAGAGAGCAACTACAAGCAGACCAGAAGAGAGGGGAGAGAGAGGCCAACGAAGTCTTGTTTAGATCTGGAGAGGTTGAGAGAGTGTGAAGAGAGCAACTACAAGCAGACCAGCAGTGAGGGGAGAGAGAGAGGCCAACGAAGTCTTGTTTAGATCTGGAGAGGGTGAGAGAGTGTGAAGAGAGCAACTACAAGCGCTGAGGCTCTAGCGTGTATATATATACTGGAGAGAGTGTGAAGAGTGCAAACCCTAGAAAACAAGTGCCAAGGCTGCAGCTTATACGTGATGAGGTGATTATACGGTCATTACGAGATTGTATAGCTCCGTATCCATCCATTTTGACCAGTCAAAGAATCCTCCTGGCACGAATTATTCTCAAGTGTAGTTATCGAACCCGAGACCTCAAGTTTGATGAGCGAACAGGCTAACCAGCTACACAACCCTCCCGTTATGTTCAACGAGAGGAAAATAACCTTTTGTACATTCCTGCATTCGTGTGACAAGCATGCCGTGTTTTTTTGTGGGGGGGAGTCATTGGGATTTAAATCATAATCGTGTCATGTGGCTTTGGTGGTAAGACTATCCACAGTGGTGCAGAAATAATGCAGCCTTAGTCACCTTACCTCTCTCCACGTAGTACATTGGGTCCCACCAGTCAGAGGGTGAAACAAACAAATTAATAAGAAAAATTAAAAGCGCCAGCGGTGTATCTTACCTCACACATCTCGCTACTGCTCGGGAACACTGTCCAATTGATCCCTCTGTTCGCTCACGTACTATTTTAAGTGAATCCTTATTATAACATGCACACAATTTTGGGCACTTGTATTCGACCTAAGTCAGTGTGCCACCGTATCTCGTACGACTCCCTCCGTCTAGGTGTAATAAGTCACGTTAGAAGGTGCAGCGGGACCAAGGTGCAAGCAGATTGGAGGAGAAGGAGAAACTTGACCGGTCATTCCTCCAATCAAAGCCCTGATTTCTGTCTCTAAACGCAACAATTAATCCAAACAACTAAGAGATGCCGTTTTAGCTACCATGCAGGGCCACGTATTAACTCGCATGCAAGCCGACTTTGATTTCTTGACTGATCAACGCGTAGTTGCGCTCCATGCATTGGGTTTCCGGGGGAGATAACAAGGCAGAGTAAGGAGCGTTTGGTTACATTGCTTAGGCTGGTCATAGTGGTGAGTAACTTGGACTAGTACAACATGCATATGTTACTAGTCTATGTTACTACTACGCGAAGTTTGCCGTCGGAAGCGAGCCGATCTGGCTCTCCTGAGCTAGCAAGGTTTTTCTAGCCCACCCAAGCTAGCTGGCCCACAAAAGCTAACATATTTTAACAGTTCCAAACGCCTAACCTTGCCCGGCTATGCTATAAGTTGTTCTTGCTAAGGATCCAAACGCTCCCTAAGTAACAACGCTCGCTAGCAACGAGGCCAGGAGGGGATTGAGATGCGAAGTTAATGGACGACGCCTAAACATTTTGGGAATATCTGATTTCCGTAGGATGACTTAACACCTAGACGGAGGGAGTACTACTCCTCAGTCCAGGTTTGATGGAATATTCGTCACCTCTTCTCTTCTTGTACGTACTCCATTTGTATCTCACTTCCTGTGGCTTCGCACTCGCACGATTTTCCTATTCTATGAACCTGTGTGTGCGTGTGCGTGTGTGTGTTTAACAGCATGTGTGTGTTAGAGAGAGCGACAGATCGACCTACTCCTACAGAGAGATGGTGTGTAGTGTACGATTTTAGCCGCGAGAGTCGGTGCATCCTCTCATTTCTGGGCGTCCGGTAGGGACAGGCGGACAGCTGCCACGCCCGCTCCTGACCAGCCTGGCCCACCCAAAGCCCCTCCATCGCCCGCGCGCGCTTCCCGCCCGAAACGGTCAGCGCCGCTCCAAAGAATCGGTGCCGCATTCATGCCCGGGCAGAGCGGACGCGACCTCTCACTGGCGCCTGCGTTGAAGGGAGAAGCGGATTCAAGAGTGATGGTTGCTTCGTCCGTCCAACTTACTGCTGGGTCTATGTGATTTGACGGCTCATTGGTCATTATTACTGAGGTGGTAGGACTGCTGGATGTCCCACGCTTTCGGCGAAAGGAGGTACTACTAGATTACAATTTTCTCCATTCTTACGGCGGAGGAGTGCAAGAGCAGTGAAAACACGCAGGCTCAGTGATTACATGGCCCACCTCACACTATCACCATATTTTCTGGACACCGTGCGACACCTAACTCTTTACATAGTACTCCCTCCGTTCCTAAATATAAGTCTTTGTAGAGATTCCACTAGGTGGACTACATACGGAACAAAATGAATGAATCTACACTTAAAATGCATCTATATACATCCGTATGTGGTTCATGGTGAAATCTCTACAAAGACTTATATTTAGGAACGGAGGAAGTACTTGTATAGTACGTACTGTAATTTATCAGCGAGATAGTACAATGCTATGAAGCTTCCAGCTTCTGTTACATGTATCTTGCGTCCAAGGTTGCCCGTTGCAACATTTCATCAAATACAAAGGAGACTAACATGCATGCTATTGCATCTCAATGATTGACAGATCATAGCAAATATGTACTCCCTCCGTTCCAAAATAAGTGTCTCAACTTTATGCTACATACGGAGCAAAATGAGTGAATCTACACTCTAAAATACGTCTATATACATCAGTGTTTGGAGTATGTACTAGTAGTTCATATTGAAATCTACTAAAGGACATATATATTCCAAACAATATGATAATCTCTCTAACCAAGGTAGTAGGGACGAGGAGTAAACGGAGGGAGTAGTAAAATTTTCTCCTCGTCCTGCGAGCCACCGCGCGCGTGGGCGAGGGAGCGGGCGTAAGGCGTACAGTACTACTACTACTCATGCAGTCCCTAGCCATTGAAACAGAGACAACTAAAGAAAAAAATGATCCATGCAGTCCCTAGCCCTTGAACCGTAAACCCTAACCAGGCTTTAATTTGCTGGCAACGTCGGCGCTTCCTAAGAAATGAAGTTTGCAACCCTTTGACCATCGGATCATTTTGTGCAGTTTCACCAAAATCGAGATGAGCATCCCTGTGGCAAAGAAATTGAAGAAGCGTGATTAGAATAAGATTACTGGGACTAGTTGATGAGACATAAACTCATCACAAATACAGTACGTAGAAGCCAGTAGAGGTATGTGCGGGGCAAAGAAGTAGAGAAATATCCACATGGAGTGATGTGGGCAGCTGGAGCAGTGGTGCAAGCCGGCTGTAAAGGGAGTTGTACCTGAGGGATGTCGGGACGTAGCTCAACCTAGAGGAGGGCGGCGGGAGGAGGCAACTACCCACGTCGCGGCAGTGAGCAATGGACGAAGGCAACCTCACCGGCTTTGTGAGAGAGAATGGCGGGGACCCCTGATCGGGACGTGCCGACAGTGGGTTTTCGCCGTCGGCGACGGCGACCGCATCTACACTAAGCATCCACCCCTTCCCCCGGCGGACGTGATCCGCCGGGATATTAGAGATGTGGCCACAATGGTTTTGTGCGAGAGAGTGTGAAAACTGAAGAGAGCAACCCCAGCAAGCAACCGTGTAGGCTCGTCCTGCCTATGTATATAGTGGAGCGGTTTCCTTTTCTCTCCATATGAACCTATTTATATTGCGTACGTGCCACTGAAGAAAAAAAATTTATTTATAAATGACGCGGCACCTACTACTCGTTCTCCTATAAACCTTGCGCTTGGCATCTCCAAACTATTAACCTTGCGATTGGCTCTTCGCCTCTTTGGGAAGTCGACCAATAATGGTACTGCAGTATATATCGTTCTGGCTATATGACCGAATGAATTACTGCATGTCCACCACGTGGCGAGGGTCGAGGGGCGAGGGAGAGTGCGTACTATTACGTCCGTTTCAATATGGACTACATACGGAGCAAAATGAGTGAATCTACACTCTAAAATACGTCTATATACATCAGTGTTTGGAGTATGTACTAGTAGTTCATCTTGAAATCTACTAAAGGACATATATTCCAAACAATATGATAATCTCTCTAACCAAGGTAGGGACGAGGAGTAAAAGGAGGGAGTACTAGTAAAAATTGTACTAGTAAAAATTTCTCCTCGTCTTGTGAGCCACCGCGCGCGTGGGCGAGGGAGCGGGCGTAAGGCGTAGTAAGCAAGCTTCACCTCATCCTGCGAGCCACCGTGCCCGTGGGCGGGGGAGACGGCGTACTAAGCAAGCTTCTCCTCGTTCTGCGAGTTGACGGGACACATCAAAAGTACTCCAGTGTATAGAGCCTTGCCTCTAAGGTAGGCCCCACATGGTTTGCCTCTTTTTTAACATAACGCGTCAAGTCGCAATTTGTTTGTTCACCCGTGGTAGACGATCCTCCCTCCATCTAGTGGACAACCAGTACACGTGTCAAATTACCACGTGGGCTGCCTTTTCGTACATAAATGAGCTCCACCGTGTACCCGCACGGGTGTGGTTGGGAAAGAGACGGGAGTACGTGCGCCATGCGTGCACCTCTTCTCTTCGTGCACGTCCCCCACCTACGTGGGTGTGTGTGAGAGATACAAACCTAGACAAATGGCTTGTGCATTCGTGAGTGTTTTTGTTTTGGGGGGGGGGTGATTTCGTGAATGTATTTGTGGGAATATGTGTCGATGACATCTCAAACAAAATTTTGCATGCAATGTGTGTGAAATGGAGGCCTATCCATATCATATATAGAGGGTCGGGCGATCCATGAGAAGAGAGGGAGGGGTCATAGATATCAATAGAGTCGAAGAGAGGATCAAGTGGGTGGGTGCGAGATCGGTGAAGAGAGCCATCGAAATTGTGTGTGTGTGCAAGCCAAAGATATAGGGCGACTGACCTAGCTACCGGAACGTCAGAGGGCAAAGGTCAAGTTTGTGTGTGGCAGGGAGACATGACTAGAGCGCTCGATGTATCGGTGTGTGTGTGTGTGGGAGGGGGTGGGGGAGGGGTAGGCAGAGGCCTAACTATAGAGGTAGAACGACTCGTATATGTGTTGAGAAGGAGAGACCCAGCTATGTCTTGAGGGAGATCGGTCGACATCCATACATAACTGAAGGACGGGAAATAGGATGGGACAGAGAGAGAGAGAGGAGAGAGAGAGGGAGGGAGAGGGGTAGAGTGATGGATGGGTGATGGAGTTGCTTCTCGAAGATGGTGGGAGAGGCCTACTAGACAAACTGAGGGTGGAACTGCAATATTATCAATAAGAGTGGGGATGTGTTTCTGTGTGTGCCTGTGCGTGATAGATCTGTCGGGACACATCCATGGATGATGAAGGGAAACCATGTGTTTGGTAAGCAAACCTAACTAGATCGGTAGATCAATTGTTGTTTGTCGGAGGAAGGGAGAGACATAACTAATGAGGTAGATCGATCGACGCGTGGGAAAAAACGAGTTACAAGGACCTAGCTAGCTATATGTATAGCGGGAGATCGGTCGGTGTACGTCCATTTGTTAGAGGCAAATAAGGCCCGGCGAGACGGATAGACAGAGAGAATGGAGCTAGGAGGTGGTGCGAGAGGCCCAGCTACTAGCTAGATAGGGGGAGGAGTGTGCGGTTGTGAGATCGATGAAAAGAGGGGAGAGAGTTTACACGTGTGTGGGACCGTATGAGAGACACGAGGCAAGGACACATAAAGGAGGAGATTGAAGGTGCGTGTGTATGTTGTAGGCAGACATCGCTGGAGAGGTTTATCGATCGGTGTGTGTCGGAAAGGAGTTGTGGAGACTGTGGGAGAACGACCTAAAGAAAAAAAATGAATGTGCGCGATGGATAGAATGCTGAGGGAGGGGGAGGGCGAGGAGGGCGTGTGCATGCACGAGAGAAAGTTAGTGGTAGCTACAAAGGTTAGAGGATTGTGTGGGTGTAAGAGACTAACAAAGATCATAATTTGATATGAAAGTGGATTCATATATTTGAATAGGAGATCATAGTGTTTTAAACATATGCATGCATGAATATAGCGGTGATACGCGTGTTGTGGTTTTGCACATGTTATACCATAATGTGATAATGCATGGCGTTTGCAACTCACAGCTAAATGTCGAACAATCTAAACCATACTATACATCGAACAATCTCACATTTTATTTGAATTTGTGATAATGTGTGGCGTTTGCAGCTTACAACTAAATATCGAACAATCTAAACAATACTATATATCGAACATTCTCACATTTTATTTGAATTTGTGGTAATGTGTGGTGTTTGCAACTCACATCTAAATACTTGTAGGCGTAGGGGGCGGGGCACCATACATAATGTGATAAACACATTATACATATGAGACATGGTTTAGTTTGTGAAGATCTAGCTAGAGCTTGAAATGTACTATGATTTGAAATCAACATAAAGTGGATTCAAAAAATCGAGTTCGAGTTCATATAGTACACATAGTTCATATGTAACTCGAGACTAATCATGTGGTGTGCCGTGAAGATAATACACAAACGATGGTTTAACTTGACAATAATGACGATTGTAGATCTTATTAAAACAGACAAACGAATTCAAATGCTTTGACTTCACAACAATCATTATTGTAGATCTTATTCAAATAGAGAAACGAATTCAAATTTAGTTCATATTGAAGCGGTAGTATATACGTTTGGAATGCACTAAAACGTTCATTTGAGTACTAGGTTGCATGCATTATACACGTAGCGAAATATTTTAATTGAACATAACATGAATTCAAAGTTTTGAATGACATTTGTAGTGCGAATTGATTTGGTACAGTACACATTAGGCTTGTCCGGAAATTTCAACCCGCGCCTTGTTAGCCCGAAATATTTAAGATATATCTTTGTCTCGTTGTGCTCCGACAACTCCCTCCATCTCAACCCATGCCTTGCTATTCCAAAATTACAACACGCGCGAAAACTCCCATCTTCTGTCAAATCCCGACATGCGAAATGCCCGTGATACCCCTGAACCGAAAGAACCGCCTCAAATCGGTGGAGGTACTTTCGTAACTTACCCCACATTTCGGACAAGTGCGTCCCTAAGCCATGGTTCCCCACTCCCATCCCATCCGCCCACCCATTCGTACACCGAGGCCGGCAAAACCCGCGAAGCCCCACACCCTCCTACGTCCGCCACCCAGTCGGAGCCTCTTCCCCGACGACGTCGTCCACAACAACACCTCGACGTCCCTCATCCACCGTACCGGATGAGGATCCGTCGTCGATCTGGTCGTCCCGCTGGTTCAGCCACCCTGTCCTCCACCTCCAAGGAGCTCCCCAACATTCCCCTCGTCTTTCGCGCCACCTCCATTCCCATAGCGCCGTCTTCACCTGCACCACCGGAAGAGCATCATCATCACCGTTTCCTCGGATGAAGCTGCGGCCTAATCGGCGCCACCAAAGAGGTTGTACATTAATCGCCGCATTTTCTTCTTGATTCGATCTCACGGTGCTGCCGGCACTCGGTCCCAAGCCGACACGGCACGGCTCCATCCACGGCGGCGTCGCCGGCCACTTCCTCCATGGCGTCGCTCCCTCGGCGGCGACATCCACATCAGTAGGAGCTGCTGCTACTTTAGCTCTCGCTCGCGCTGCTGCTCTGCTCTTGCTCTCGGTCCCCTGCCTGGTCTGCTCTTGCTCGCGCTGCTGCCCTTGCTCTTGCTCTTACTTGCGATGCTGCTCCAATTTAGCTACACTTCAGTAGACTGAATCGACTTTTGGGTCAGTCGATTTTCAAGGGGTGGGGGGCTTGCCGGAGTTAAGGAAGAACTAGCCACAGCGGGGAGGGGGGCTCGTCGGAGAGGTACCCCACTATCTATCTTAGGGTTCAGGGTGGGGGCAGTGGTCGCCGGCGGTGGCGTGGGGATCGCCGGAGAAAAAGCTCGACACGAGGGGGCCTACAGGGATGGCCGGGGCGGCGGCGGACCGGCGGTGGGGAGTGTTTTCGGGGCGGGCGGGGCGGCGCACCGCCGGCCGCGGGCGGCGGGGGGTGGATGTTTGGCCGGTGATGGCTGGCAGCTCAGGGGGGTGGAGGTTGAAGATGAACTGCAGGCTGATGTCTACCATGCAACCTTCTTCTTGTAGCCGTTGTTGGGCCTCCAAGTGCAGTGGTTTGTAGGACAGTAGCAAATTTCCCTCAAGTGGTTGACCTAAGGTTTATCAATCGTGGGAGGCGTAGGATGAAGATGGTCTCTCTCAAACAACCTTGCAACCAAATAACAAAGAGTCTCTTGTGTCCCCAACACACCCAATACAATGGTAAATTGTATAGGTGCACTAGTTCGGCTAAGAGATGGAGATACAAGTGCAATATGGATGATAGATATGAGTATTTGTAATCTGAAAATATAAAAACAGCAAGGTAGCAAGCAATAAAAGTGAGCGTAAACGGTATTGCAATGCTAGGAAACAAGGCCTAGGGTTCATACTTTCACTAGTGCAAGTTCTCTCAACAATAATAACATAATTGGATCATATAACTATCCCTCAACATGCAACAAAGAGTCACTCCAAAGTGACTAATAGCGGAGAACAAACAAAGAGATTATTGTAGGGTACGAAACCA
Organism: Triticum aestivum; assembly: GCF_018294505.1. Taxonomy (NCBI): domain Eukaryota; kingdom Viridiplantae; phylum Streptophyta; class Magnoliopsida; order Poales; family Poaceae; genus Triticum; species Triticum aestivum. Next base: position 424,823,721 of record NC_057814.1, on the reverse strand, counting down.
CCTCAAAGTTATCCTTTCTAATCGATCTATTCAAGAGTCCGTAGTAAAATAACACGAAGCTATTCTTTTCGTTCGATCTATCATAGAGTTCATACTAGAATAACACCTTAAGATACAAATCAACCAAAACCCTAATGTCATCTAGATACTCCAATGTCACCTCAAGTATCCGCGGGCATGATTATACGATATGCATCACACAATCTCAGATTCATCTATTCAAACCAACACAAAGAACTTCAAAGAGTGCCCCAAAGTTTCTACCGGAGAGTCAAGACGAAAACGTGTGCCAACCCCTATGCATAAGTTCACAAGGTCACTGAACCCGCAAGTTGGTCACCAAAACATACATCAAGTAGATCACGTGATATCCCATTGTCACCACAGATAAGCACATGCAAGACATACATCAAGTGTTCTCAAATCCTTAAAGACTCAATCCAATAAGATAACTTCAAAGGGAAAACTCAATCCATTACAAGAGAGTAGAGGGGGAGAAACATCATAAGATCCAACTATAATAGCAAAGCTCGCGATACATCAAGATCGTACCACCTCAAGAACACGAGAGAGAGAGAGAGAGAGAGATCAAACACATAGCTACTGGTACATACCCTCAGCCCCGAGGGTGGACTACTCCCTCCTCGCCATGGAGAGCGCCGAGATGATGAAGATGGCCACCGGTGAGGGTTCCCCCCTCTGGCAGGGTGCCGGAACAGGGTCCCGATTGGTTTTTGGTGGTTACAGAGGCTTGCGGCGGCGGAAACTCCCGATATATTTTGTTCCCCGATGTTTTTAGGGTATATGGATATATATAGGCAAAAGAAGTCGGTCAGGGGAGCCAGGAGGGGCCCATGAGGGTGGAGGGCGTGCCCCCTGCCTCGTGCTCTCCTCGTTGATTCCCTGACGTGTACTCCAAGTCCCCTGGATTGCTTCCGTTCCAAAAATAACTCTCCCTAAGGTTTCATTCCGTTTGGACTCCGTTTGATATTCCTTTTCTGTGAAAGACTGAAACAAGGGAAAAAACAGGAACTGGCATTGGGCTCTGGGTTAATAGGTTAGTCCCAAAAATCATATAAAAGTGCTTAGTAAATCCCATTAATCATCCAAAACAGAATATAATATTGCATGAAGCAATCAAAAATTAAAGATACGTTGGAGACGTATCAAGCATCCCCAAGCTTAATTCCTGCTCGTCCTCGAGTAGGTAAATGATAAAAACAGAATTTTTGATGCGGAATGCTACTTGGAATAATTTTTTAATGTAACCCTCTTAATTGTGGTATGAATATTCAGATCTGAAAGATTCAAGATAAAAGTTTAATATTGACATAAAAGTAATAATACTGCAAGCATACTAACTAAGCAATTATGTCTTCTCAAAATAACATGGCCAAAGAAAGTTCATCCCTACAAAATCATATAGTTTAGTCGTGCTCCATTTTTGTCACACAAGAATGCTCTCATCATGCACAACCCCGATGACAAGCCAAGCAATTGTTTCATACTTTAGTAATCTCAAACTTTTTCAACCTTCACGCAATACATGAGCGTGAGCCATGGATATATCACTATGGGTGGAATAGAATATAATGATGGGGGTTATGTGGAGAAGACAAAAAGGAGAAAGTCTCACATCAACGCGGCTAATCAATGGGCTATGGAGATGTCCATCGATTGATGTTAATGCAAGGAGTAGGGATTGCCATGCAACGGATGCACCAGAGCTATAAATGCATGAAAGCTCAACAAAAGAAACTAAGTGGGTGTGCATCCAACTTGCTTGCTCATGAAGACCTAGGGCATTTGAGGAAGCCCATTGTTGGAATATACAAGCCAAGTTCTATAATGAAAAATTCCCACTAGTATATGAAAGTGACAAAACAAGAGACTCTCTATCATGAAGATCATGGTGCTACTTTGAAGCACAAGTGTGGAAAAAAAGGATAGTAGCATTGTCCCTTTTTATTTTCTCTTTTTTTGTGCCTCCCTTTTTTTATTTGGCCTTTCTCTTTGTTTTCTGTTTTTTGGGACAATGCTCTATGAATGATGATCATCACACTTCTATTTATTTACAACTCAATGATTACAACTCGATACTAGAACAAAGTATGACTCTATATGAATGCCTCCGGCGGTATACCGGGATAGGCAATGAATCAAGAGTGACATGTATGAAAAATTATGAACGGTGGCTTTGCCACAAATACGATGTCAACTACATGATCATGCAAAGCAATATGACAATGATGAACGTGTCATGATAAACGGAACGGTGGAAAGTTGCATGGCAATATATCTCGGAATGACTATGGAAATGCCATAATAGGTAGGTATGGTGGCTGTTTTGAGGAAGATATAAGGAGGTTTATGTGTGACAGAGCGTATCATATCACGGGGTTTGGATGCACCGGCGAAGTTTGCACCAACTCTCAATGTGAGAAAGGGCAATGCACGGTACCGAAGAGGCTAGCAATGATGGAAGGGTAAGAGTGTGTATAATCCATGGACTCAACATTAGTCATAAAGAACTCACATACTTATTGCAAAAATCTACAAGTCATCAAAAACCAAGCACTACGCGCATGCTCCTAGGGGGATAGATTGGTAGGAAAAGACCATCCCTCGTCCCCGACCGCCACTCATAAGGAAGACGATCAAAGAACACCTCATGTTTCAAATTTGTTACATAACGTTTACCATACGTGCATGCTACGGGACTTGCAAACTTCAACACAAGTATTTCTCAATTTCACAACTACTCAACTAGCACAACTTTAATATCACTACCTCCATATCTCAAAACAATCATCAAGCATCAAACTTCTCTTAGTATTCAACACACTCATAAGAAAGTTTTTACTAGTCTTGAATACCTAACATATTAGGATTAATTTCCCAATTTAAGTGAATTACCATGCTGCTTAAGACTCTCAAAATAATATAAGTGAAGCATGAGAGTTCATCTATTTCTTCAAAATAAAACTACCGTCGTGCTCTAAAAGATATAAGTGAAGCACTAGAGCAAACAACAAACTACTCCAAAAGATATGAGTGAAGATCAATGAGTAGTTGTATAATTATGTAACTATGTGAAGACTCTCTAACATTTAAGAATTTCAGATCTTGGTATTTTATTCAAACAGCAAGCAAAACAAAAGAAAATAAAATGACGCTCCAAGCAAAACACATATCATGTGGTGAATAAAAATATAGCTCCAAGTAAAGTTACCGATGAATGAAGACGAAAGAGGGGATGCCTTCCGGGGCATCCCCAAGATTAGGCTCTTGGTTATCCTTGAATATTACCTTGGGGTGCCTTTGGCATCCCCAAGCTTAGGCTCTTGCCACTCCTTATTCCATAGTCCATCGAATCCTTTACCCAAAACTTGAAAACTTCACAACACAAAACTTAACAGAAAACTCGTAAGCTCCGTTAGTATAAGAAAGTAAATCACTACTTTTGGTACTGTTGTGAACTCATTCTAAATTCATATTGGTGTAATATCTACTGTATTCCAACTTCTCTATGGTTCATACCCTCCTATACTACTCATAGATTCATCAAAATAAGGAAACAACAATAGAAAACAGAATCTGTCAAAAACAGAACAGTCTGTAGTAATCTGTATCAAACGTATACTTCTGTAACTCCAAAAATTCTGAAATAAATTGGTGGACCTGAGGAATTTGTCTAGTAATCATCTGAAAAAAGAATCAACTAAATAGAACTCTCCAGTAAAACTTTTTAGCTAATCTCGTGAGCGTTAAAGTTTCTGTTTTTTACTGCAAGATCATAAAGACTTCACCCAAGTCTTCCCAAAGGTTCTACTTGGCACGAACACTAATTAAAAAATAAAACCACATCTAACCAGAAGCTAGATAGAATATTTATTCCTAAAAAGAACCAAAAAGCAAGAAACTAAAATAAAATTGGGTTGCCTCCCAACAAGCGCTAACGTTTAACGCCCCTAGCTAGGCATGATGATTTCAATGATGCTCACATAAAAGATAAGAATTGAAACATAAAGAGAGCATGATGAAGAATATGACTAGAATATTTAAGTATAACCCACTTCCTATGCATAGGGATTTTGTGAGCAAACAACTTATGGGAACAATAATCAACTAGCATAGGAAGGCAAAACAAGCATAACTTCAAAACTTTAAGCACATAGAGAGGAAACTTGATATTATTGCAATTCCTACAAGCATATATTCCTCCCTCATAATAATTTTCAGTAGAATCATGAATGAATTCAACAATATAACCAGCACCTAAAGCATTCTTTTCATGATCTACAAGCATAGAATTTTTATTACTCTCCACATAAGCAAATTTCTTCTCATGAGGAATAATGGGAGTATCATAAAAGACTTGAATACTATAAATTGTTTCCATATTAAAAGAGTAATGTTAAGAAAAAGGGTAATCATAATCATGACAAGTTTTATAAATATAATCATCACTAATTTTTATAGCATAAGTTTCATCACAATAATCATCATAAGTAGCAACTTTGTTCTCTTCATAATCAATTGAAACCTCTTCCGAAATAGTGGATAAAAGCATCTTTGCACGTGTTCCAAGAATCAATACTATTTTTAGGCAAAGACGAAAACCAAGCTCAAAAAGGAAATAGCTTCAGTTTAACAATATCATTATCAACATCTTTCTTCTTTTGCATATCACACAAATCAACGAAGCTATTTAGATGAGTAGCGGCATCTTCACTAGGAAGGCCGGCGAATTGATCTTTCATGACAAGATTCAACAAAGCGGCATTGATTTCACAAGATTCAGTATTGGTAAGAGGAGCAATCGGAGTGCTAAGGAAATCATTATTGTTGGTATTGGTAAAGTCACATAATTTGGTATTATCTTGAGCCATCGTGACAAACAAGCAATCCAACACATGAGCAAACAAGAGACGGGCAAAAAGAGGCAAGTAGAAAAGAGAGGGTGAATAAAACGGCAAGGGTGAAGTGGGGGAGAGGAAAACGAGAGGCAAATGGCAAATAATGTAATGCGGGAGATAAGGGATTGTGATGGGTACTTGGTATGTTGACTTTTGCGTAGACCTCCCCAGCAACGGCGCCAGAAATCTTTCTTGCTACCTCTTGAGCACTGCGTTGGTTTTCCCTTGAAGAGGAAAGGGTGATGCAGCAATGTAGCGTAAGTATTTCCCTCAGTTTTTCAGAACCAAGGTATCAATCCAGTAGGAGGCTATGCGCGAGTCCCTCGCACCTACACAAAACAAATAAATCCTCGCAACCAACGCGATAAGGGGTTGTCAATCCCTTCACCGTCACTTACGAGAGTGAGATCTGATAGATATGATAGGATAATATTTTTGGTATTTTTGTGATAAAGATGCAAAGTAAAATAAAAGCAAAGTAAAAAAGCAAAGGAAATAACTAAGTGTTGGAAGATTAATATGATGAATATAGACCCGGGGCCATAGGTTTCACTAGTGGCTTCTCTCAAGAGCATAAGTATTTTACGGTGGCTGAACGAATTACTGTTGAGCAATTGACAGAATTGAGCATAGTTATGAGAATATCTAGGTATGATCATGTATATAGGCATCACGTCCGAGACAAGTAGACCGACTCCTGCCTGCATCTACTACTATTACTCCACTCATCGACCGCTATCCAGCATGCATCTAGAGTATTAAGTTCATGGAAACAGAGTAACGCCTTAAGCAAGATGACATGATGTAGAGGGATAAATTCATGCAATATGATAAAAACCCCATCTTGTTATCCTCGATGGCAACAATACAATACGTGCCTTACTGCCCCTACTGTCACTGGGAAAGGACACCGCAAGATTGAACCCAAAGCTAAGCACTTCTCCCATTGCAAGAAAGATCAATCTAGTAGGCCAAACCAAACTGATAATTCGAAGAGACTTGCAAAGATAACCAATCATACATAAAAGAATTCAGAGAAGATTCAAATATTGTTCATAGATAATCTTGATCATAAACCCACAATTCATTGGACTCAACAAACACACCGCAAAAAGAAGAATACATTGAATAGATCTCCACGAGAGAGGGGGAGAACATTGTATCGAGATCCAAAAAGAGAGAAGAAGCCATCTAGCTACTAACTATGGACCCGAAGGTCTGAGGTAAACTACTCACACTTCATCGGAGAGGCTATGATGATGATGTAGAAGCCCTCCGTGATGGATGCCCCCTCCGGCGGAGCTCCAGAACAGGCCCCAAGATGGGATCTCGTGGGTACAGAAGGTTGCGACGGTGGAATTAGGTTTTTGGCTCCGTATCTGATCGTTTGGGGGTACGTAGGTATATATAGGAGGAAGGAGTACGTCGGTGGAGCAACAGGGGGGGCACGAGGGTGGAGGGCGCGCCCTGGGGGGTAGGCGCGCCCCCTACCTCGTGGCATCCTCTTTTGTTTCTTGACGTAGGGTCCAAGTCTCCTGGATCATAATCTTCCTAAAAATCACATTCCCGAAGGTTTCATTCCGTTTGGACTCCGTTTGATATTCCTTTTCTACGAAACTTTGAAATAGGCAAAAAAACAGCAATTCTGGGCTGGGCCTCCGGTTAATAGGTTAGTCCCAAAAGTAATATAAAAGTGAATAATAAAGCCCAATAATGTCCAAAACAGTAGATAATATAGCATGGAGCAATCAAAAATTATAGATACGTTGGAGATGTATCACCCCTCCTCCGACAGCCAAGTCAACCGGAGCATCCTCACCGGCCAACCCAATCACGCTGAGATCGACATGGCTTCGCCAAAGAGGTTGTACACTTCTTGTGGTTTGACTTAATCTCACCATGCTTCTTTGCATCCTGTGATCTTCCAGTTCTTGTGAACCAAACACCCAGATTGGCAGAAATCCTGTGTTTTTAAATTCTCTGTTTTGCACGTGCATTCCTATCCTATTCCTGTCTATTTCCTATCCCTGCATTGTTAGAATCCTCAAATTCAAACAAGCCCTTACACAATTACTTCTGTTACAGATATGTGTCAAAGAAAACCTTGTGTGGTTTGTCCTGCTCCTGCGGTGCTGTGTTCCACCCCAGCTCAGCTGCTCTAATGACGGAAGGGTTCACCACAGCAGGGGTCCGCTCTCCAGACTGTCTTTCGTCGCCTCTGATCTTCTTCCCTGCCACCGGCAACCACGACAACTGCATTACCATCATCAACTGAGCAGATGACCTTGAGGACTACACGGGTCCGCAAGAGAGGTCGCACTCTTCCGTGTCTGCTTACGTTATGCATTGCTTAATATGATGACATGCTACTTTATCGTCGTGTTCACCTATTAGACTCCGACTCAGGTCCAAACTTATGCTGAAACTTGAGTTTTTAATGGTTGTGGGGTACATATTGGGGTAGCAATCAGTACTATCTGTCTACTATCTGGTTAATCTCGGGTGTCTACTATGAGTTTCATGTTGGGTGCAAACAAACATTAAAGGAGCCATTATCTGTATTTTTTAACTAATGCTATTATATGCCTGCTATCATTTGTTTTGGGTCTATCCATAGTTTGCTACCATCACTCTGGATTTGTGCATGCACTCCTTACATAATCTCACTATGTTTTATTCCTATGCATGTCAGTTATTGTACACAATGTAACTAAACATGTAGAGCAAACGAGACGAGCCTTGCGTGGCAATAAAATTTCATGCAGACGTCGCTCCATGGTGGGCGCAAAGGCAGCCCCACCTCCACCCATTTTGGATCGTAATTAAGAGGAAGATAACTATTCTGAGGGGGATTCAGAAGCAGAAGACAACTCCTATTTACCCCATGAGGTCTTCGCTCTAACTTGGCATGCTGATGTTGGTAATATCATGCATATGGTGCCTTGCATTGCTTACTGTATACATCAAAGATGTCATCTGCTTAGTTTAGACATGCTTTGTGTCAAAGCCATCTGTTTAGTTTCTTTATCGTATATGTGAATCATGCACTGCCATCTTGTTTAGCCAGGCATCATATATGTGAATTTTGCAATGCCACCCTGGTTAGCCAGTCATCTTATATGTGAATTATATCATGACATCATTTTTATTACGTGTTAAATTTGTCAACAATTTTAGTACATTCAATTACTCTTCCTGTGCATCAGCCATTTGGCACGGTCATGGAAAAATCTGGAGTGGAAACAAGGTCTTCAGAGGAGACAATGCTATCTGACGAAGCGCATACCTTGCTAGTTACAGATAGCTCCTCATAGGAGGATTCAGAGACAGATGACCAGTCCTATCCCCCCCCCAAGGTGCATGCTCTAACTTGGCAGGGTTATGTTGCTCATATCGTGCGTATGGTATCTTGCATTGCTATGTCATTTGCTTAGTTTAGACATGATTTGTGTGAATGCCACCTGTTTAGTATCTAATTACCATATATGTGAATTATGCAATGCCATATTTTTGCAACACATTATATATGTGAATTATGCAATGCTATCTTGTTGCAAGGCATTATATATGTGAATTATGCAATGCCATGCTGTTTAGCCAAGCGTCATATATGTGAATTATATCATGTCGTCCTTTTTTTGTATTTCTCATTGCTTTTTTCGACAATGTTTGTATATTCAACTGCTCTTCCTGTGCATCAGCCATTTGAATTGGTGATGGAGAAATCTGGAGTGAAAACAAGGTCTTCAGAGCAGACAATGCTACTTGGTGAAGCAGATATGTTGCTGGTTACAGATAGCTCTTTAGAGGAGGATTCAGAGGCAGATGACCAGTCCTATTATCCCCCTGAGGTGTATGCTCAAACTTGGCAGGGTTATATTACTCATATCATGCATATGTTGTATTGCAATGCTTAGTTTTTACATCATATACACGATATTAAATGCCATCTCCTTAGTTGACACATCATATATGCGATTGCCCTCTGCTCACTTCCTTAGTATATAAATCATATATTTGAATTATATCATGCCATGATGTTTACATAGACAGCATGTATCTGAATTATGGCATGCCAACCCATTTTCTAAAGACATAATATAGTTATATCATCTCATCCTGTTCACATAGTCATCATATTTTGAATTATGTCATTCTATCCGTGAATTATATCATGCCATCATGTTTCCATCGACGGCATGTTTGTGATTTATGGCATGCCAACCACTTTAATAGACACATCGTATAGTTATATCATGTCATCCTGTTTACATAGTCATCATATTTTGAAGTATGTCATTCTATCCTGTTTAGTTAGCCATCATACATGTGAAATTGTGTCATGCTATCCTGTTTAATTAGCCATCATATATTTGAAATTATGTCCTGCTATTCTGTTTGGTTAGACAACATAAATGTGAATTATTTCATGCCCTGTTTTCTTCCCTACTATCCATTGCACCTATCTATCTTACAATGTCTGTACATTCAATTACTTTTCTTGTTTATCAGCCATTTCAATTGGAGGGGGTGATGGCAGTATCTGTGGGAGTAAAAACACGGTCTTCAGAAAAGATCGTGCTACCTGTCGATGGAGATAGAACCATGGTTGTACTTGCCCAAGAACCAGCCCCACCACACATAACCCAGACTCACGCAGATTGTACCCCTACCCAGTTGGACAGAGAACCAGCTACACCCCTTCTAACCCCAACCCCAGCAGATAGTAACCTAGTTCCCGTTGACACAACACCGTCTCCACCACAGAGCACCCAAACACGAGCAGTTAGTAAGGCAACTGCAGTGCCCAAAGCTCGAGGACCACCACTCCGAACCCCAAGTCAACGCTTAAAGCAGAAGAAGAATTGTTCTCAGGTCAGGTTCCGTAGCTATGGTTCATACTACTTTGCTCTTGCATCACTGTATTTACTCATACCAACTAATTTCAAATTTGAAGGATGCAATTGAAACTCCAATGGCGCAACAGGTATGTTTTAAACCTGTTTCTTTAACGTGTTTGCTGTTGTAACTTGCTCTATGTTGATTTCAGTTTCAATTGAATAAACAGTTATGTTCTCATGTCATGCACATTACAAGTGTTGTTATTGATGTGTAGTTTCCCACACTTATATTCTGTCTATGCTGCTTTGTCTTAAATAGATATGATTCGAACTGTATCTATCTTGATTTGGCAACATAAACTAGAATGATATAGACCATACAGTGACCATACTACATAGATATATGTTTGTTTCATGCTGTTATCCTGTCCACCTTACTACTGAGCTGGTTTACCAAAATGAGTTTCATATACTACATTGTAAACATGTGATGTGTTTGTTTGTTTCTCCTTTAGAACGCGGATAAAATATTGGAGAAGAGTACCCCGTTATGCAATGGTAAAGGAAGTAATGCAGATCAGGTTCAAGATAGTGAGACATCCCTGTTGTTCTCCAAGAAAGCTGATAAAAACTATATTGAAGACACTGAGACAACCCCAAAGTCCTGTCTTGATGTAGTGTTCGAGTTACTGGCTACTACTGCTGGCACCAGCTCTTCGAACTCGCTGCCCGAATCAGTTCGGCTTCTTGAGTCTCAACTTCAAGTTGAAAGACATCGATCAGATGTTAGGAAGCCGAAGGACCGAGGTAGTCCCTGCAGAATTCAGATGCATACTTTCTGGTGCAACAACAAGTGCTGGAGGATTTAAGCGCCAAACAAGAGAAAGTTAATAAGCCTGCTAAGCATCTTGCCAGCATTATGGGTACCCAGGATATTGTTTCTTGAGCTCTTCTGAAGTGGTTTCAGTTCTGGACTTGTTTTGCTGTGGCGTTTATATGCTGCTTTGTTCCTTATATTTGCACTAGTGGCGAACTTTGATGCCCAGTGGATGTAATATGTGTAATAGCCGTGATAGCCTAGTGTAAGTTGCTTGCCTATTTATTTCCTTATTGTCTTGTTTATTTTTTTTCTTGTAGTCAGTGCAGTTCTTTTTCCGCGGTTTGCTAGTGGCCGCAATAGCCTATTTTTTAAAACTAGGCCACATTAACCATGGGCTACATATTTACTGTAGTTAACATGGGCCTCCTACGGGCCGTAGAAACAATGGGCCTTCTAAGGGCCGTAGAAACAATGGGCCTTCCACGGGGTGTAAAAACAATGGGCCTTATATGGGCCATAGACACAATGGGCCTTCTACGGGCCGTATCATCAATGGGCCTTCTACGGGCCGTATGATCGGTTGGCCAAACACGGGCCAATAACAGACCACATTATGGTCGTAAATGGGCTAGAGTTGAAATCGTCCGTTCATGTGCCGACCATAATGGGCCGTCGTTAATAGGCCATATTTGATGACGCTATGAAAATGGCCCAACGTATTAACGGGCCACAAACGGGCCGACTGTAACCACGGGCTGTATTTGGCCCACAAGCAGAAAATGACAGTAACGAGCCGAAAGTAAACGAATGCTGGAAATGAGCCCAAGAATAAATGGGCCCTAAGAAGGCCGAAAGATAACATGGGCTGGAAATGGCCCAACGGAATAATGGGCTGTTAATGGGTATAAAGTGATACACTGTTCATTACGGGCCAGTTTTACCACGAGCCGTTAATGGGCCGAGGGTTACTAAGGGCCTCATATGGGCCAAAAGACGTCATGGGCCATACATGGGCCGGGAGTTAAAATGGGTTGGAATTATATTGGACGGCCTAGATGACGCTACTGGGCCTAATTCGGATAGGCCGTAAACGGGCCCTAGGTTAGCAGGCTGTAAATGGGCTATATGGGAACATGCCGTTAAAAGGCTTGTCATGGGCCGGCCCGCCACCTTTTGACCAAGTCAAACGGGCCGGCCTTTTCACATGAATGGGCCTCTGTTGGGTCCAATGAGTGGATGACATCTGTCCCAACGGTGAGCCTATATGCGAATGTGCCACGTGTCGACGTATCATAGGCGCTTTGGGTCCAATGAGTGGATGACATCTGTCCCAACGGTGAGCCGACACGTGTTTCCTCCAGCCAATGATGATTTTACACGTGGAAAATCCCCATTGGTCGGGGCTGTTAACGGGTTATCGGATCCAAAACCGGACCCGATAGCTTAACGGCGTTCCGTTACGGTGGATGCCACGTGTTGGTCACCCTTGACGAAAGCACTTCTGTGACACGCGATTTATCGTCATGGAAGTGGACACTTCCGTGATGATAATTTTGGTAATGTCATGGAACACTTCTACGACAGCACAGGTATGACTATCTTGATTCTGTCATAAATTTGTCATGGATGTACATGCATGACAGAAAACGTGACCTACTGTGACAAACACGTATCATCACGGAAGTGTATTTTTTTTTGTAGTGATAGCAACGAGACGGGAGAGTGTGTCCACGTACCCTCGTAGACCCAAAGCGGAAGCGTTTAGTAACGTGGTTGATGTAGTCGAAGGTCTTCACTATCCAACCGATCCAAGTACCGAACGTACGGCACCTCCGTGTTCAGCACATGTTCAGCATGATGACGTCCCTCGAGCTCTTGATCCAGTTGAGGACGAGGGAGAGTTCCGTCAGCATGATGGCGTGGTGACGGTGATGATGAAGTTACCGGTGCAGGGCTTCGCCTAAGCACTATGACGATATGACCGAGGTGTTGAACTATGGAGGGGGGCACCGCACACGTCTAAGAGATTGTCTGTTGTGCCTTTGGGGTGCCCCCTTGCCCCCGTATATAAAGGAGGGGAGGAGGAGGCCAGCCAACAAGGGGCGTGCCAGGGAGAGGGCAGTCCTACTAGGACTCCAGTCCTAGTAGGATTCGGCCCCACCCTTTTTTCCTTCTACTGGAGGGGGAAAAGGGGAAGGAGAGGGAGTAGGAGAAGGAAAGGGGGGTGGCGCCCCCTTCCCAAGTCCAATTCGGCCTCCTCCCTTGTGGGGGGTGCACCAGCCCCTTGTGGGCAGGTTAGCCTCCCTCCTATGGCCCATAAGGCCCATATATTTCCCCGGGGGGTTCCGGTAACCCCTTCAGTACTCTGGTATGTACCCGATACACTCCAGAACCCTTCTAGTGTCCGAATACTAGCTTCCAATATATCAATCTTTACCTCTCGACCATTTCGAGACTCCTCGTCATGTCCGTGATCTCATCCGGGACTCTGAACAAACTTCAGTCATCAAATCACATAACTCATAATACAAATCGTCATCGAACGTTAAGCGTGCGGACCCTACGGGTTCGAGAACTATGTAGACATGACCGAGACACATCTCCGGTCAATAATCAATAGCGGAAACTGGATGCTCATATTGGCTCCTACATATTCTATGAAGATCTTTATCGGTCAAACCGCACAACAACATACATTATTCCCTTTGTCATCGGTATGTTACTTGCCCGAGATTCGATCGTTGGTATCATCATACCTAGTTCAATCTCATTACCGGCAAGTATCTTTACTTTTTCCGTAATGCATCATCCCGTAACTAACTCATTAGTCACATTGCTTGCCAGGCTTATAGTGATGTGCATTACCGAGAGGGCCCAGAGATACCTCTCCGATACTCGGAGTGACAAATCCTAATCTTGATCTATGCCAACCCAACAAACACCTTCGGAGACACCTGTAGAGCATCTTTATAATCACCCAATTACGTTGTGACTTTTGATAGCACACAAGGTGTTCCTCCGCTATTCGGGAGTTGCATAATCTCATAGTCAGAGGAACGTGTATAAGTTATGAAGAAAGCAATAGAAATAAAACTAAATGATCATAATGCTAAGCTAACAGATGGGTCTTGTCCATCACATCATTCTCCTAATGATTTGATCCCGTTCATCAAATGACAACACATGTCTATGGTCAGGAAACTTAACCATCTTTGATTAATGAGCTAGTCAAGTAGAGGCATACTAGGGACACTCTGTTTTGTCTATGTATTCACACATGTACTAAGTTTCCGGTTAATACAATTCTAGCATGAATAATAAACATTTATGGTGATATAAGGAAATATAAATAACAACTTTATTATTGCCTCTAGGGCATATTTCCTTCAGCCCACGGGGAGGATGTGTGTGTGGGTGCCACTGGGTTGGTAGATGCACACACGCGACGCAGTAGTGAGCCCCAGAGGCGAGATGGTGACCCTTGGCGGGAAATAAGAGAGCCTTTTTATGGATGCAAATTATGGTGGGGGTTAAGCTATGCACCAGACTTGATGGGAGTCTTCCGTGCATCGTACAACCCCAGTACCGTTAAATACATGCGCCTGATTGTACAGAAATCACGAACCGCATAAAAAATCTATGGTATTTCCGATCTATGTGAAATACTCTCTTCGTCGAATCAAAGTTGAGTCATTTATTGCGTGGCCGGGCAACGCATGGCTGATACGTCTCCAACGTATCTATAATTTTTTATTGTTCCATGCTATTATATTATCCATCTAGGATGTTGTATATGCATTTATATGCTATTTTATATGATTTTTGGGACTAACCAATTAACCCAGAGCCCAGTGCGAGTTTCTGTTTTTTCCTTGTTTTTGAGTTTTGCAGAAAAGGAAAACCAAACGGAGTCCAGTTGAGCTGAAATTTGACGGAGATCATTTTTGGACCAGAAGAAGCCCACGGAGTACCGGAAGTGGGCCAGAAGAGCCCCGAGGCCACCACGAGGGTGGGGGCGTGCCCTACCCCCTGGGCGCGCCCCCCGGCCTCGTGGCCCCTCAGGGACCCCCCTGACTTGTTCCCGACTCCAACACCTCTTATATAACCCCAAACTTCCAGAAAGAAACCTAGATCGGGAGTTCCGCCGCCGCAAGCCTCTGTAGCCACCGAAAACCAATCTAGACCCGTTCCGGCACCCTGTCGGAGGGGGGAATCCATCACCGGTGGCCATCTTCATCATCCCGGCGCTCTTCATGACGAGGAGGGAGTAGTTCACCCTCGGGGCTGAGGGTATGTACCAGTAGCTATGTGTTTGATCTCTCTCTCGTGTTCTTGATTCGGCACGATCTTGATGTATCGCGAGCTTTGCTATTATAGTTGGATCTTATGATGTTTCTCCCCCTCTACTCTCTTGTAATGGATTGAGTTTTCCCTTTGAAGTTATCTTATCGGATTGAGTCTTTAAGGATTTGAGAACACTTGATGTATGTCTTGCATGTGCTTATCTGTGGTGACAATGAGATATCACGTGATCTACTTGATGTATGTTTTGGTGATCAACTTGCGGGTTCCGTAACATTGTGAACTTATGCATAGGGGTTGGCACACGTTTTCGTCTTGACTCTCCGGTAGAAACTTTGGGGCACTCTTTGAAGTACTTTGTGTTGGTTTGAGTAGATGAATCTGAGATTGTGTGATGCATATCGTATAATCATACCCACGGATACTTGAGGTGACATTGGAGTATCTAGGTGACATTAGGGTTTTGGTTGATTTGTGTCTTAAGGTGTTATTCTAGTACGAACTCTAGGATAGATCGAACGGAAAGAATAGCTTCATGTTATTTTACTACGGACTGTTGAATAGATCAATCAGAAAGGATAACTTTGAGGTGGTTTCGTACCATACCATAATCTCTTCATTTGTTCTCCTCTATTAGTGACTTTGGAGTGACTCTTTGTTGCATGTTGAGGGATATTTATATGATACAATTATGTTATTAATGTTGAGAGAACTTGCACTAGTGAAAGTATGAACCCTAGGCCTTGTTTCCTAGCATTGCAATACCGTTTACGCTCACTTTTATCATTAGTTACCTTGCTGTTTTTATATTTTCAGATTACAAAAACCTATATCTACCATCCATATTGCACTTGTATCACCATCTCTTCGCCGAACTAGTGCACCTATACAATTTACCATTGTATTGGGTGTGTTGGGGACACAAGAGACTCTTTGTTATTTGGTTGCAGGGTTGTTTGAGAGAGACCATCTTCATCCTATGCCTCCCACGGATTGATAAACCTTAGGTCATCCACTTGAGGGAAATTTGCTACTGTCCTACAAACCTCTGCACTTGGAGGCCCAACAACGTCTACAAGAAGAAGGTTGTGTAGTAGACATCAAGCAGTTTCTGGAGCCGTTGCCGGGGAGGTGAGTGCTTGAAGGTATATCTTTAGATTTTGCAATCGAATATTTTAGTTTTTTGTTTTATCACTAGTTTATTTTATAAAAGAAAACTACAAAAAAATGGAATTGAGGGTGCCTCATATGCTTAATCTTTTTAATATCTTTCATGAAAATAAGGATTCCGATAATTGTGCCAAAGTGTTAGAAGAAGAATGCATTAAAAAATTTGGCACTAAATCTTTGAATGATGAGCATGATTGCATTGTTGTTAGTACGAACTCTTTGAATATCCATGGAACTAATGATGATTGCACTAGTCATGATGAAAATGTCTCTTATAAGCATGTCAATTTTTGTGGAGTGCATAGAGTTTGCAAGAACACACCAAATAGGGAAGATAGATTTTACAAGAGGCATAAGTATTTAGAAACTAAATGGTTGCAAGAAAGGCTAGATGTTTGTGCTGAAAATTTAAATTTCCTTAGCCATCCTTGTGAATTTTGCAATGAACATGGTCATTTAAATATCCAATGCAAATTGTTTCATGATCGTATCGTGTCCAAAAATTGTGATGACTTGATTTCCCTTGCGCACCATAATGAACTTAGTTTGCTTCTGGGTTATGAAGAAATGAAACGTATAACTAAGGATATTCCAGAATTTGCCCTTGAGACAGTTCTTGATTTTGATCTAGAGGAAATTTATATGTATTGTGTGGTGAATTGCATTGAAAATCCTTATATTGCCAATTACATAAAGACAAGAAAACAAATAGAAGATGAAGAGAATACTAATGAAAGGGAAGATACTTCCCAATATCCTCCTATTATTTCTTATGATGAATCAGGTAACGAGGAGAAGCATTCTATTCAACCAATCTCATTAATAAGGAGCTCAAAAAAGAGGGTTAAACCCACACATGATGTGAAGAAGAAAAATAAAATACGGAGAAGCAAAGGTAGAA
Source organism: Triticum aestivum (assembly GCF_018294505.1). NCBI lineage: Eukaryota > Viridiplantae > Streptophyta > Magnoliopsida > Poales > Poaceae > Triticum > Triticum aestivum. The sequence goes on along the minus strand of NC_057814.1, from coordinate 424,806,768 downwards.
ATGTATCCCTCCCAAATGATGTTGCTCCTATTACTCATTGTGATGATGATAATTGCTATACTATTGGTGCTATCCATACTATTAATGATGAGAGTGATCATGCTTATGATATGAAAAGTCCCAAGCTTGGGGTTGCTATGTTTAATGAGAATGACATGTTTGAGAATATATTTGCTGCAATTAATGTTTGTCGCAAGCTTGGGGATGCTATGTTTAATGAAGATGATATTTTTAGCCTCCCAAGTTTTGATGAGCAAATTTATTATGATGATAGCATGCCTCCTATTTATGATGATTATTGTGATGACACTTATGCTATAAAAAGTAGTGATGATTATATTTATAAAACTTGTCATGATTATGATTACCCTTTTTCTGAACATTACTCTTTTAATGTGGAAACAATTTATAGTATTCGAGTTTCTTATGATACTCCCACTATTCCGAATGAGAGGAATTTTGCTTATGTGGAGAGTAATAAAAATTCTATGCTTGTAGATCATGAAAATAATGCTTTATGTGATGGTTATATCGTTCAATTCATTCATGATGCTACTGAAAATTATTATGAGGAAGAAATATATGCTTGTAGGAATTGCAATAATATCAAGTTTCCTCTCTATGTGTTGAAATTTTTGAAGTTATGCTTGTTTTGCCTTCCTATGCTAGTTGATTATTGTTCCCATAAGTTGTTTGCTCACAAAATCCCTATGCATAGCAAGTGGGTTAGACTTAAATGTGCTAGTCATATTCTTCATGATGCTCTCTTGATGTTTCAATTATTATCTTTTATGTGAGCATCATTGAAATCATCATGCCTAGCTAGAAAAGGCATTAAAGAAAAGCGCTTGTTGGGAGACAACCCAATATTTACCCTTACTGTTTTTGTGTGTCCGCATGATTAAGCTACTGTATTAATCATGTTTTATAGATTTTGTTTCAATAAAGTGCCAAGTAAGACCTTTAGGATAGCTTATGGTGATAGTTGTGTTGATCCTGCTGAAAATCAGAAACTTTTGCGCCTAGTAAATTAGTTTTGATAATTCACAGAAACGTGCTTTTGGTCTGACTATTTTTTCTCTGGATTGGTACACAAATTGCTCAGGTTTTCCTAATTTGGTATAATTTTTGGAGTTCCAGAAGTATACGTTTGATACGATTACTACAGACTGTTCTGTTTTTGACAGATTCTGTTTTCATTGTGTTGTTTGCTTATTTTGATGAATCTATGAGTAGTATCGGAGGGTATGAACCATAGAGAAGTTGTAATACAGTAGATATTACACTAATATAAATAAATAATGAGTTCACAACAGTACCTAAGTGGTGATTTATTTTCTTATACTAACGGAGCTTACGAGTTTTCTGTTGAGTTTTGTGTTGTGAAGTTTTCAAGTTTTGGGTAAAGATTCGATGGACTATGGAATAAGGAGTGGAAAGAGCCTAAGCTTGGGGATGCCCAAGGCACCCCAAGGTAATATTCAAGGACAACCAAGAGCCTAAGCTTGGGGATGCCCCGGATGGCATCCCCTGTTTCGTCTTCGTTCATCGGTAACTTTACTTGGAGCTATATTTTTATTCCCCACATGATATGTGTTTTGCTTGGAGCGTCATTTTATTTTCTTTTGTTTTGCTTGCTGTTTGAATAAAATACCAAGATACGAAATTCTTAAATGTTAGAGAGTCTTCACATAGTTACATAATTATTCGACTACTCATTGATCTTCACTTATATCTTTCGGAGTAGTTTGTCGTTTGCTCTAGTGCTTCACTTATACCTTTTTAGAGCACGGTGGTGGTTTTATTTTATAGAAATAGATGAACTCTCATGCTTCACTTATATTATTTTGAGAGTCTTTAGAACAGCATGGTAATTTGCTTTGGTTATGAATTTAGTCCTAATATGATGGACATCCAAGAGGGATATAATAAAAACTTTCATATAGCGTGCATTGAATACTATGAGAAGTTTGATACTTGATGATTGTTTTGAGATATGAAGATGGTGATATTAGAGTCATGCTAGTTGAGTAGTTGTGAATTTGATAAATACTTGTGTTGAGGTTTGCAAGTCCCATAGCATCCACGTATGGTAAGCGTTTTGTGACAAATTTGAAGCATGAGGTGTTATTTGATTGCTTTCCTTATGAGTGGCGGTCGGGGACGAGCGATGGTCTTTTCCTACCAATATACCCCCTAGGAGCATGCGCGTAATGCTTGGTTTTTGATGACTTGTAGATTTTTGCAATAAGTATGTGAGTTCTTTATGACTAATGTTGAGTCCATGGATTATACGCACTTTCACCCTTCCATCATTGCTAGCCTCTTCGGTATCGTGCATTGCGCTTCTCACCTCGAGAGTTGGTGCAAACTTCGCCGGTGCATCCAAACCCCATGATATGATACGCTCTTTCACACATAAACCTCCTTATATCTTCCTCAAAACATCCACCATACCTACCTATTATGGCATTTCCATAGCCATTCCGAGATATATTGCCATGCAACTTTCCACCGTTCCGTTTATTATGACACGCTTCATCATTGTCATATTTCCTTGCATGATCATGTAGTTGACATTGTATTTGTGGCAAAGCCACCATGCATAATTTATCATACATGTCACTCTTTATTCATTGCCCATCCCGGTACACCGTCGGAGGCACTCATATAGAGTCATACTTTGTTCTGGTACGGAGTTGTAATCTTTGAGTTGTAAATAAATAGAAGTGTGATGATCATCATTAATAGAGCATTTTCCCAAAATATAAAAAAAGGCCAAAAAAAGGAAAAGAAAGGCCAAAAAAAGGGAAGGTCAAATAAAAAAGGGGCCAAATAAAAAAAGAGAAATAAAAGGGACAATGCTACTATCCTTTTTCCACACTTGTGCTTCAAAATAGCACCATGATCTTCATGATAGAGAGTCTCTTATTTTGTCACTTTCATATAGTAGTGGGAATTTTCATTATAAAACTTGGCTTGTATATTCCAACAATGGGCTTCCTCAAATGCCCTAGGTCTTCGTGAGCAAGCAAGTTGGATGCACACCCACTTAATTTCTTTTGTTGAGCTTTCATACATTTATAGCTCTAGTGCATCCGTTGCATGGCAATCCCTACTCCTCGCATTGACATCAATTGATGGGCATCTCCCTAGCCCGTTGATTAGCCGCGTCAATGTGAGACTTTCTCCTTTTTTGTCTTCTCCACACAACCCCCATCATTATACTCTATTCCACCCATAGTGCTATGTCCATGGCTCACGCTCATGTATTGCGTGAAAGTTGAAAAAAGTTTGAGATTACTAAAGTATGAAACAATTGCTTGGCTTGTCATCGGGGTTGTGCATGATGGGAGCATCTTGTGTGACGAAAATGAAGCATGGCCAAACTATATGATTTTGTAGGGATGAGTCTTCTTTGGCTATGTTATTTTGAGAAGACATAATTGCTTGGTTAGTATGCTTGAAGTATTATTATTTTTATGTCAATATTAAACTTTTTTCTTGAATCTTATGGATCTGAATATTCTTGCCACAATAAAGAAGATTAGATTGATAAATATGTTAGGTAGCATTCCACATCAAAAATTATGTTTTTATCATTTACCTACTCGAGGACGAGCAGGAATTAAGCTTGGGGATGCTTGATACGTCTCCAACGTATCTATAATTTTTGATTGTTCCATGCTATTATATTATCCATCTAGGATGTTTTATATGCATTTATATCATATTTTATATGATTTTTGGGACTAACCTATTAACCCAGAGCCCAGTGCTAGTTTCTGTTTTTTCCTTGTTTTTGAGTTTTGCACAAAAGGAAAACCAAACGGAGTCCAATTGAGCTGAAATTTGACGGAGATCATTTTTGGACCAGAAGAAGCCCACGGAGTACCGGAAGTGGGCCAGAAGAGCCCCGAGGCCACCACGAGGGTGGGGGCGCGCCCTACCCCGTGGGCGCGCCCTACCCCGTGGGCGCGCCACCGAAAACCAATCTAGACCCGTTCCGGCACCCTGCCGGAGGGGGGGATCCATCACCGGTGGCCATCTTCATCATCCCGTCGCTCTTCATGACGAGGAGGGAGTAATTCACCCTCAGGGCTGAGGGTATGTACCAGTAGCTATGTGTTTGATCTCTCTCTCTCGTGTTCTAGATTCGGCACGATCTTGATGTATCGCGAGCTTTGCTATTATAGTTGGATCTTATGATGTTTCTCCCCCTCTACTCTCTTGTAATGGATTGAGTTTTCCCTTTGAAGTTATCTTATCGGATTGAGTCTTTAAGGATTTGAGAACACTTGATGTATGTCTTGCATGTGCCTATCTGTGGTGACAATGGGATATCACGTGATCTACTTGATGAAGGAAATATGCCCTAGAGGCAATAATAAAGTTGTTATTTATATTTCCTTATATCATGATAAATGTTTATTATTCATGCTAGAATTGTATTAACCGGAAACTTAGTACATGTGTGAATATATAGACAAACTAAGTGTCACTAGTATGCCTCTACTTAACTAGCTCGTTGAATCAAAGATGGTTAAGTTTCCTAGCCATAGACATGAGTTGTCATTTGATTAACGGGATCACATCATTAGAGAATTATGTGATTGACTTGACCCATTCCGTTAGCTTAGCATTCGATTGTTTAGTATATTGCTATTGCTTTCTTCATGACTTATACATGTTCCTATGACTATGAGATTATGCAACTCCCGAGTACCGGAGGAACACTTTGTGTGCTACCAAACGTCACAACGTAACTGGGTGATTATAAAGGTGCTCTACAAGTGTCTCCGATGGTACTTGTTGAATTGGCATAGATCGAGATTAGGATTTGTCACTCCGATTGTCGGAGAGGTATCTCTGGGCCCTCTCGGTAATGCACATCACTATAAGCCTTGCAAGCAATGTGACTAATGAGTTAGTTGCGGGATGATGCATTACGGAACGAGTAAAGAGACTTGCCGGTAACAAGATTGAACTAGGTATTGGGATACCGACGATCGAATCTCGGGCAAGTAACATACCGATGACAAAGGGAACAACGTATGTTGTTGTGCGGTTTGACCGATAAAGATCTCCATAGAATATGTAGGAGCCAATATTAGCATCCACGTTCCGCTATTGGTTATTGACCGGAAATGAGTCTCGGTCATGTCTACACAGTTCTCGAACCCGTAGGGTCCGCACGCTTAACGTTCGGTGATGATCAGTAATATGAGTTTATGTGTTTTGATGAACCGAAGGTAGTTCGGAGTCCCGGATATGATCACGGACATGAAGAGGAGTCTCGAAATGGTCGAGACATAAAGATCAATATATTGGAAGCCTATATTTAGACATCGGAATAGTTCTGCGTGAAATCGGGATTTTACCGAAGTACCGGGAGGTTACCGGAACCCCCCGGTAAGTGTATGGGCCTTATTGGGCCATAGTGGAGAGAGAGAGGAGACCAGGGCAGGCCGCGCGCCCCCTCTCCCTCTGGTCCGAATTGGACTAGGAGGGGGGCGGCGCCCCCCTTTCCTTCCCCCTCTCTCCCCCCTTCCTTCTCTCCTAGTCCAACTAGGGAAGGGGGGATCCTACTCCCAGTGGGAGTAGGACTCCTCCAGGGCGCGCCATAGAGGGCCGACCCTCCCCCTCCTCCACTCCTTTATATACGGGGGAAGGGGGCACCCCATAGACACACAAGTTGATCAGTTGATATTTTAGCCGTGTGCGGTGCCCCCCTCCACCATAATCCACCTCGGTCATATCATAGCGGTGCATAGGCGAAGCCCTGCATCGGTAGCATCATCATCACCGTCATCACGCCGTCGTGCTGATGGAACTCTCCCTCGAAGCTCTGCTAGATCGTGAGTTCGTAGGACGTCACCGAGCTGAACGTGGTCTGAACTCGGAGGTGCCGTGCGTTCGGTACTTGGATCGGTCGGATCATGAAGACGTATGACTACATTAACCGCGTTGTCATAACGCTTCCGCTTACGGTCTACGAGGGTACGTAGACGACACTCTCCCCTCTTGTTGCTATGCATCACCATGATCTTGCGTGTGCGTAGGAAATTTTTGAAATTACTGCGTTCCCTAACAGTGGTATCAGAGCTAGGTTTATGCGTAGATGTCATATGCACAAGTAGAACACAAGTGAGTTGTGGGCGATACAAGTCATACTGCTTACCAGCATATCATACTTTGATTCGGCGGTATTGTTGGATGAAGCGGCCCAGACCGACATTACGCGTACGCTTACGTGAGACTGGTTCTACCGACGTGCCTCGCACACAGGTGGCTGGCGGGTGTCAGTTTATCCAACTTTAGTTGAATCGAGTATGGCTACGCCCGGTCCTTGTGAAGGCTAAAACAACACATACTTGACGAAATATCCTTGTGGTTTTGATGCGTAGGTAAGAACGGTTCTTGCTCAGCCCGTAGCAGCCACGTAAAACTTGCAACAACAAAGTAGAGGACGTCTAACTTGTTTTTGCAGGGCATGTTGTGATGTGATATGGTCAAGACATGATGCTAAATTTTATTGTATGAGATGATCATGTTTTGTAACAGAGTTATCGGCAACTGGCAGGAGCCATATGGTTGTCGCTTTATTGTATGAAATGCAATCGCCATGTAATTGCTTTACTTTATCAATAAGCGGTAGCGATAGTCGTAGAAGCAATAGTTGGCGAGACGACAACGATGCTACGATGGAGATCAAGGTGTCGCGCCGGTGACGATGGTAATCATGACGGTGCTTTGGAGATGGAGATCAAAGGCAGAAGATGATGATGGCCATATCATATCACTTATATTGATTGCATGTGATGTTTATCTTTTATGCATCTTATTTTGCTTAGATCGACGGTAGCATCATAAGATGATCTCTCACTAAATTTCAAGGTATAAGTGTTCTCCCTGAGTATGCACCGTTGCGAAAGTTCATCGTGCCGAGACACCACGTGATGATCGGGTGTCATAAGCTCTACGTTCACATACAACGGGTGCAAGCCAGTTTTGCACACGCAGGATACTCGGGTTAAACTTGACAAGCCTAACATATGCAGATATGGCCTCGGAACACGGAGACCGAAAGGTCGAGCATGGATCATATAGTAGATATGATCAACAGAGTGATGTTCACCATTGAAAACTACTCCATCTCACGTGATGATCGGACATGGTTTAGTTGATATGGATCATGTGATCGCTTAGATGATTAGAGGGATGTCTATCTAAGTGGGAGTTCTTAAAGTAATTTGATTAATTGAACTTTAATTTATCATGAACTTAGTACCTGATAGTATTTTGCATGTCTATGTTGTTGTAGATAAATGGCCCGTGCTATTGTTCCGTTGAATTTTAATGCGTTCCTTGAGAAAGCAAAGTTGAAAGATGATGGTAGCAATTACACGGACTGGGTCCATAACTTGAGGATTATCCTCATTGTTGCACAGAAGAATTATGTCCTAGAAGCACCGCTAGGTGCCAAACCCGCTGCAGGAGCAACGCCAGATGTTATGAACGTCTAGCAGAGCAAAGCTGATGACTACTCGATAGTTCAGTGTGCCATGCTTTACGGCTTAGAACCGGGACTTCAACGATGTTTGAACGTCATGGAGCATATGAGATGTTCCAGGAGTTGAAGTTAATATTTCAAGCAAATGCCCGGATTGAGAGATATGAAGTCTCCAATAAGTTCTACAACTGCAAGATGGAGGAGAATAGTAATGTCAGTGAGCATATACTCAAAATGTCTGGGTATAACAATCAATTGATTCAACTGGGAGTTGATCTTCCGGATGATAGTGTCATTGACAGAATTCTTCAATCACTGCCACCAGGCTACAAGAGCTTCATGATGAACTATAATATGCAAGGGATGGATAAGACAATTCCCGAGCTCTTCGCGATGCTAAAGGCTGCGGAGGTAGAAATCAAGAAGGAGCATCAAGTGTTGATGGTCAACAAGACCACCAGTTTCAAGAAAAAGGGTAAAGGGAAGAAGGGAAACTTCAAGAAGAACAGCAAGCAAGTTGTTGCTCAAGTGAAGAAGCCCAAGTCTGGACCTAAGCCCGAGACTGAGTGCTTCTATGATACGTCTCCAACGTATCTATAATTTTTGATTGCTCCATGCTATATTATCTTCTGTTTTGGACATTATTGGGCTTTATTATTCACTTTTATATTATTTTTGGGACTAACCTACTAACCGGAGGCCCAGCCCAGAATTGCTGTTTTTTTGCCTATTTCAGAGTTTCACAGAAAAAGAATATCAAACGGAGTCCAAACGGAATGAAACCTTCGGGAACGTGATTTTCGGAACGAACATGATCCAGGAGACTTGGACCCTATGTCAAGAAACAAAAGAGGAATCCAGGAGGTAGGGGGTGCGCCCTCCACCCTCGTGGGCCCTCTGTTGCTCCACCGACATACTCCTTCCTCCTATATATACCTACGTACCCCCAAATGATCAGATACGGAGCCAAAAACCTAATTCCACCGCCGCAACCTTCTGTACCCACGAGATCCCATCTTGGGGCCTGTTCCGGAGCTCCGCCGGAGGGGCCATCGATCACGGAGGGCTTCTACATCAACACCATAGCCTCTCCGATGAAGTGTGAGTAGTTTACCTCAGACCTTCGGGTCCATAGTTAGTAGCTAGATGGCTTCCTCTCTCTTTTTGGATCTCAATACAAAGTTCTCCCCCTCTCTCGTGGAGATCTATTCGATGTAATCTTCTTTTGCGGTGTGTTTGTTGAGACCGATGAATTGTGGGTTTATGATCAAGTTTATCTATGAACAATATTTGAATCTTCTGAATTCTTTTATGTATGATTGGTTATCTTTGCAAGTCTCTTCGAATTATCAGTTTGGTTTGGCCTACTAGATTGATCTTTCTTGCAATGGGAGAAGTGCTTAGCTTTGGGTTCAATCTTGCGGTGTCCTTTCCCAGTGACAGTAGGGGCAGCAAGGCACGTATAGTATTGTTGCCATCGAGGATAACAAGATGGTTTTTTATCATATTGCATGAATTTATCCCTCTACATCATGTCATCTTGCTTAAGGCGTTACTCTGTTCTTATGAACTTAATACTCTAGATGCATGCTGGATAGCGGTCGATGTGTGGAGTAATAGTAGTAGATGCAGGCAGGAGTCGGTCTACTTGTCTCGGACGTGATGCCTATATACATGATCATACCTAGATATTCTCATAACTATGCTCAATTCTGTCAATTGCTCAACAGTAATTTGTTCACCCACCGTAAAATACTTATGCTCTTGAGAGAAGCCACTAGTGAAACCTATGGCCCTCGGGTCTATCTTCATCATATTAATCTTCCAACACTTAGTTATTTCCGTTGCTTTATTTTACTTTGCATCTTTATCACAAAAATACCAAAAATATTATCCTATCATATCTATCAGATCTCACTCTCGTAAGTGACCGTGTAGGGATTGACAACCCCTTATCGCGTTGGTTGCGAGGATTTATTTGTTTTGTGTAAGTGCGAGGGACTCAGGCGTAGCCTCCTACTGGATTGATACCTTGGTTCTCAAAAACTGAGGGAAATACTTACGCTACTTTGTTGCATCACCCTTTCCTCTTCAAGGGAAAACCAACGCAGTGCTCAAGAGGTAGCAAGAAGGATTTCTGGCGCCGTTGCCGGGGAGGTCTACGCAAAAGTCAACATACCAAGTACCCATCACAAACCCTTATCTCCCGCATTACATTATTTGCCATTTGCCTCTCGTTTTCCTCTCCCCCACTTCACCCTTGCCGTTTTATTCGCCCTCTCTTTTTCGTTCGCCTCTTTTTTGTTTGCTTGTCGTTATGGCTAGTCCTTTATCTTCTCCGTTGTCTCCCGAAAATGAAGTTCTCAGTTTTAAACAAAGGGAAGGAGAAAATCTAAAAGACGCTTGGTATAGAATTTGCAATGCTCAAAATAGATCTGCCAGGAAGCAATCTACTTCCGTTCTTCTCCGCAATTTTTATGTAGGCGCTAATCCTTGGTATAGATATATTCTTGATACCATTACCGAAGGAAATTTCTTGGGTAGCCATACTTTTGACTCTTATAATGCTATGATAGATTTATTTGGCTCACCACCTCTTTTGGTTAATGGAACTATGTTAACTTTGGAGCATGTAATGCAAAGACTTGAAATTATTGAAAATAAAGTTGCTACCATAGAGTTAATTGAAAATCTGGATAAAAAGATCCACAACCAAATTACCCAATATGGATCTAAGGTGGGAGTCACTTTGAAAAATATTAAGGAGAAGGAACCCATAGTTAATGAGAGAATAAATCAAGATTCCACTAGAATCAATAAACTTGAGGGTATCATTACCAACTTGGGAACCGTTTTTTCTTCTATAAAGAATACTCCAAGTCCTCCAACTAAAATTTCCAAGCTTATGTATGTTCCTAAAAATTAGGGTGAATCCTCTAGTAAGGAAACTGCGGATCTTAAATCTATAAGTATTCATCCCAATCTTTTTGCTATCATTAAGGAACCATTTGCTACAAATGAATTTTTCGATCTTGTTCCTAGAAGCTTGATAACTAATAAAAAGAAAGAAACTCTTAAGGGTGATAGATGTCTTATTGAAGAATTGCCTACCAAAGATGGCAATACCGATTTATCCTTGCTTTTATGCCGAGCTAGGGGCGTTAAACGATAGCGCTTGTTGGGAGGCAACCCAATTTTATTTTTAGTTTTTTTTGCTTTTTGCTTCTGTTTAGGAATAAATATTTGATCTAGCCTCTGGTTAGATGTGTTTTTATGTTTTAATTAGTGTTTGTGCCAAGTTAAACCTATAGGATCTTCTTGGATGATAGTTATTTGATCTTGCTGTAATTTCCAGAAACTTTATGTTCATGAAAATAATTGTTAAAAATCACCAGAACGTGATAAAATACTGATTCCAATTGCTGCTGATCAATAAACAAATTTTCTAGGTCGTCCTATTTTGGATGATTTTTTGGAGATCCAGAAGTTTGCGTTAGTTACAGATTACTACAGACTGTTCTGTTTTTGACAGATTCTGTTTTTCGTGTGTTGTTTGCTTATTTTGATGAATCTATGGCTAGTAAAATAGTTTATAAACCATAGAGAAGTTGGAATACAGTAGGTTTAACACCAATATAAATAAAGAATGAGTTCATTACAGTACCTTGAAGTGGTCTTTTGTTTTCTTTCGCTAACGGAGCTCATGAGATTTTCTGCTAAGTTTTGTGTTGTGAAGTTTTCAAGTTTTGGGTGAAAGATTTGATGGATTATGGAACAAGGAGTGGCAAGAGCCTAAGCTTGGGGATGCCCATGGCACCCCCAAGATAATATAAGGATACCAAAAAGCCAAAGCTTGGGGATGCCCCGGAAGGCATCCCCTCTTTCGTCTACTTCCATCGGTAACTTTACTTGGAGCTATATTTTTATTCACCACATGATATGTGTTTTGCTTGGAGCGTCTTGTATGATTTGAGTCTTTGCTTTTTAGTTACCACAATCATCCTTGCTGTATACACCTTTTGAGAGAGACACACATGATTCGGAAATTATTAGAATACTCTATGTGCTTCACTTATATCTTTTGAGTTATATAGTTTTTGCTCTAGTACTTCACTTATATCTTTTAGAGCACGGTGGTGGTTTTGTTTTATAGAAACTATTGATCTCTCATGCGTCACTTAGATTATTTTGAGAGTCTTAATTAGCATGGTAATTTGCTTAAATAATCCTAATATGCTAGGTATTCAAGATTAGTAAAAACTTTCTTATGAGTGCGTTGAATACTAAGAGAAGTTTGATGCTTGATGATTGTTTTGAGACATGGAGGTAGTGATGAAAGTCATGCTAGTTGAGTAGTTGTGAATTTGAGAAATACTTGTGTTGAAGTTTGCAAGTCCCGTAGCATGCACGTATGGTAAACGTTATGTAACAAATTTGAAACATGAGGTGTTCTTTGATTGTCTTCCTTATGAGTGGCGGTCGGGGACGAGCGATGGTCTTTTCCTACCAATCTATCCCCTAGGAGCATGCACATAGTCCTTGGTTTTTGATGACTTGTAGATTTTTGCAATAAGTATGTGAGTTCTTTATGACTAATGCTGAGTCCATGGATTATACGCACTCTCACCTTTCCACCATTGCTAGCCTCTTCGGTACCGCGCATTGCCCTTTCTCACATTGAGAGTTGGTGCAAACTTCGCCGGTGCATCCAAACCCCATGATATGATACGCTCTTTCACACATAAACCTCCTTATATCTTCCTCAAAACAGCCACCATACCTACCTATTATGGCATTTCCATAGCCATTCCGAGATATATTGCCATGCAACTTTCCACCATCCAGTTTATCATGACACGTTCATCATTTTCATATTGCTTCGCATGATCATGTAGTTGACATAGTATTCGTGGCAAAGCCACCATTCATAATTCTTTCATACATGTCACTCTTGGTTCATTGCATATCCCAGTACACCGCCGGAGGCATTCATATAGAGTCATACTTTGTTCTAGTATCGAGTTGTAAACATTGAGTTGTAAATAAATAGAAGTGTTATGATCATCATTTTCTAGAGCATTGTCCCAAGTGAGGAATAAAAAAAAGAGAGAAAGGCCATAAAAAGAGAAGGCCCAAATAAAAAAATGAGAGAAAAAGAGAGAAGGGACAATGTTACTATCCTTTACCACACTTGTGCTTCAAAGTAGCACCATAATCTTCATGATAGAGAGTCTCTTGTTTTGTCAATTTCATATACTAGTGGGAATTTTTCATTATAGAACTTGGCTTGTATATTCCAACAATGGGCCTCCTCAAGTGCCCTAGGTCTTCGTGAGCAAGCAAGTTGGATGCACACCCTCTTAGTTTATTTTGTTGAGCTTTCATATATTTATAGCTCTAGTGCATCCGTTGCATGTCAATCCCTACTCCTTGCATTAACATCAATCGATGGGCATCTCCATAGCTCATTGATTAGCCTCGTTGATGTGAGACTTTCTCCTTTTTTGTCTTCTCCACATAACCCCCATCATCATATTCTATTCCACCCAAAGTGCTATGTCCATGGCTCGCGCTCATGTATTGCGTGAGGGTTTATAAGTTTGAGATTACTAAAGTATGAAACAATTGCTTGGCTTGTCATCGGGGTTGTGCATGATGAAAGCATTTTTGTGTGACGAAGATGGAGCATGACTAAACTATATGATTTTGTAGGGATGAACTTTCTTTGGCCATGTTATTTTGAGAGGACATAATTGCTTAGTTAGTATGCTTGAAGTATTATTATTTTTATGTCAATATGAACTTTTATCTTGAATCTTTCAGATCTGAATATTCATGCCACAATTAAGAAGAATTACATTGAAATTATGCCAAGTAGCACTCCGCATCAACAATTCTGTTTTTATCATTTACCTACTCGAGGACGAGCAGGAATTAAGCTTGGGGATGCTTGATACGTCTCCAACGTATCTATAATTTTTGATTGCTCCATGCTATATTATCTTCTTTTTTGGACATTATTGGGCTTTATTATTCACTTTTATATTATTTTTGGGACTAACCTACTAACCGGAGGCCCAGCCCAGAATTGCTGTTTTTTGCCTATTTCAGAGTTTCGCAGAAAAAGAATATCAAACGGAGTCCAAACGGAATGAAACCTTCGGGAACGTGATTTTCGGAACGAACATGATCCAGGAGACTTGGACCCTACGTCAAGAAACAAAAGAGGAAGCCACGAGGTAGGGGCGCGCCTACCCCCCTAGGGCGCGCCCTCCACCCTCGTGGGCCCCTGTTGCTCCATCGACGTACTCCTTCCTCCTATATATACCTACTGAAAGAACATGCGGTGCCCCCATGTTTGGTTTTGGTAATTGATGACAATCTCTATGGACTAATGGTTGCCTTGAGTTATATTTGAAGGATTTGTCCATAGGCATTTCTTGAAGTCCATGTGTTGGTTTCAAGGAGTTTATGTGGTGACCAAAGTGTTATTAAGGAATTATCCAAAGATTGGTCATGTGAGAGTTGAGCTTATTGCAAGCATGTCTTGAAGAAGAAGATTGTGTGATCATTCATGTTTACCTTCAAGACATCATCCAAATGAAGAGAGTTGGAAAGAGTCAAGGTTGATCAAGACTAAGTCAAGAGTGAATCAAGCTGATCAACACACAAAGCGCACAAGATGTACCGAGGGATCAAGCGATCCCATGGTATGGTAAGCATTGTCAATTACGCCTTGTGTACTAACCCATGGTCTTCGTGAGTGTTCTGTGTGGGGTTAGGTACGTGTTCATGGGCTTGCGTCAAGAGGAAGATATCACTCAACCCATGGATAGGATGACATCAAGTGGTGATTGTCATCAACATTGCCGTGTGCAAGTTCAAGTGGAGCATCACGAAGAGATCAAGTGCTTGAAGCTTGCCGTCCATTGTGGTGACAATGGACTTGTGAAGATGTGCGGAAGGGTGGCTCACCCATAGTGGAGTATGGGGGAGCAATCAACTAGTCTTCATCGAGCCAACGCAATCAAGAAAGGTGGTCCATCTTGAGGGAGTCAAGATCGTCATCATCTAGCTCAAGTGGACCATGTGCAAGGCAAAGGTTTGCTCTTGATAGGTTTTCTATTTTACCGGTCTCATGATGGTAGTTGGGAGACCGGGTTATAGGATCGATTGCCGTACTATCAAGGGGGGCTCTCGATGAGTAGCTTGATCGTATCGTTCATAGAGAGCTCAAACCATTGCATCCTTGCATCATCTTTATTGGTTCTTATTTGGTTCTTCTCTTTGTGAGTTTTGGAGCTTATGGTCATCTTGATGACAAGCTCGAGTTCATCGAAAACGGAGTTCACTCACATCTTCTATGATGTTTTCGATGTTGGAGGTTATGCCGGTTCTTCTCGGTTGGAGGTTTCACTCCTCTATTTGTTGGCATACCTCCCTGCCTCTTCTACTGTTTGATGCTACTCGTCTTCCTCTATCCAACAAGCTTGAGTTTGCTCAATTCGGAGCTCATATGAAGAAGTTTTGGCAGTTCTGTTTTTCTCCCTGCGGTAGTACCGCGGTGGCAGCGGTAGTACCGCTTGTAGCGTCAAGCGGTAGTACCGCCCCAGTACCGCTCTACTACCGCCTCGATTTTGGGTCTGCTCTTTTCGTGTCGGGTTCAGCGGTAGTCGCGCGGCAGTAAGGCACGGTAGTTCCGCCTATAAGCGGTAGTACCGCTCCGGTCGAGCGGTAGTACCGCTGGGGTGAGCGGTAGTACCGCTTATAAGCGGTACTACCGCCCCAAGGTTCATGTTTTGTTGATCCGTTTCCCTGCTTCTTCCGCCCGAGCGGTAGTACCGCTCGGGCGGTAGTACCGCTCGTGTGCGGGCTGAGCACATAACGGTTGGATTTTCCCCCTCCTATAAAAGGGGGTCTTCTTCCCCAATGAACCTTATCCGTTGAGCTCGTGTTCTTCCCCCATTGTTGACCTTCTTCGAGCTTGCTAACTCTCAATCCCTCCATGGATTCTTGCTAGTTTTTGAGGGAAAAGAGAGAGGAGATCTAGATCCACATTTCCACCAATCACTTTCTCCTCTATGTGAGGGGAACCCCTTGGATCTAGATCTTGGAGTTCTTGGTGTTCTCCTTCTTGTTCTTCCTCTCTTTTTCCTCCCTAGCATTAGTTGCTTCGGTGGGATTTGAGAGAGAAGGACTTGGGCACTCCGTGTGCCCTTGCCATTGCATTTGGTGCATCGGTTTGAGTTCTCCACGGTGATACGTGGAAGTTACAAGTTGAGAAGCTTATTACTCTTGGGTGCTTGGTACCCTTGAGCTTGTTCCTCTTGGGTGCTTGGGCGCCCTAGACGGTTGGTGGTGTTCGGAGCTCAATCATTGTGGTATAAAGCTTCGGGCAAGCGTCGGGGTCTCCAATTAGGTTGTGGAGATCGCCCCGAGCAATTTGACGGGTACGGTGACCGCCCCCAAGGATTGCCAAAGTGTATGGGTTCAGTGACCGCCCCCAAGGGTTGCCATTTGTACGGGTTCGGTGACCGCCCTCAAGGGTCCCTTAGTGGAATCACGGCATCTTGCATTGTGCAAGGGCGTGAGGAGATTACGGTGGCCCTAGTGGCTTCTTGGGGAGCATTGTGCCTCCACACCGCTCCAAACGGAGATTAGCATCCGCAAGGGTGTGAACTTCGGGATACATCGTCGTCTCTGCGTGCCTCGGTTATCTCTTACCCGAGCCCTTTACTTATGCACTTTACTTTGTGATAGCCATATTGTTTCTTGTCGTATATCTTGCTATCACTTAGTTGTTTACCTTGCTTAGCATAAGTTGTTGGTGCACATAGGTGAGCCTAGTTGTTTTAGGTTTTGTGCTTGTCAAATTAACCGTTAGGTTTATTCCGCATTTGTTCAAGCCTAAACCGTAATTATTTTAAAGCGCCTATTCACCCCCCCCCCTCTAGGCGACATCCACGATCTTTCACCTACGTACCCCCAAACGATCAGATACAGAGCCAAAAACCTAATTCCACCACCGCAACCTTCTATACCCACGAGATCCCATCTTGGGGCCTGTTCCGGAGCTCCGCCGGAGGGGGCATCGATCACGGAGGGCTTCTACATCAACACCATAGCCTCTCCGATGAAGTGTGAGTAGTTTACCTCAGACCTTCGGGTCCATAGTTAGTAGCTAGATGGCTTCCTCTCTCTTTTTGGATCTCAATACAAAGTTCTCCCCCTCTCTCGTGGAGATCTATTCGATGTAATCTTCTTTTGCGGTGTTTTTGTTGAGACCGATGAATTGTGGGTTTATGATCAAGTTTATCTATGAACAATATTTGAATCTTCTGAATTCTTTTATGTATGATTGGTT
>NC_057814.1:424430968-424489402 GCF_018294505.1 Triticum aestivum | reverse complement strand
CCTTCGCCGGGCCGCGCCCCCCGCCGGCGCGCCTCCCCTCCTCCTCCGGCGACCGTGCCCCCTTCCTCCGGCCGCCGCCCCGCCTCGTCTCGCCTTCCTCCTCCTTCGGACGTCGCCGACGAGCCGAACTCGGGCGCTCTCGATCTAGATCCGGTGAGATCCCCTGTGCGTTGACTGTTCCTCCCCCCCCAAATCTGCTGTCCCAGATTTTTCATAATATGTGCACTTGTTTGACCTAGTGTAACTTTCTGCTCGTAGATCCATTTTGCATGTATATTATGTCAAATTGTTCGTCTCGTGATGCTCTTCATTTTGTTCAATTGCACCATGTTCATTAGAGGTCATCTTGATGCCCAAATCTCTGTTGGAAGAGGGCTAGTTGCTGTTATTCTCTGGTTCTTAACAGAACTTGGAAATTTGTCATTTTTGTATCATTTAATCTGTGCATCTTTTGGGCATGAGCTCTACATCTGTTTTGAAGTATGCCATGCCATCTTTCCAGTGGTGTAGTCCATGTATTTTTGTGATCTCTGTGGTGACTAGCACAAGCATGCAACGTAGGCTCCGCAATATTTCTGATTTCAGAGACTTGGTGATTTCTCTAAGTCCTTGTCTGCTGTAATTTTGTTGCCATGTAAACTTGATGCTACAGAGAGATCCATGCATATTTTGGAGATATTCAGTAAGGATTTTTTGTAGCTATTGTTGTAATTGGTCCATTCCTGCAATTGTTTGCAATTATGGAGTGCCATAGACGGACTCAATCTTGCTCTACTTTTGCTATAAAATATTCCTGGCAGATTCTTAACATGATATTCATTTTTGCCAAGCTTATTGTAGTTGATCCATACATGTTATGCTGTTGTTCTTGCCATGGATAGCTTCATAAACATGCCATCCTGCTGTAGGTATGCTTGGTTTGTCATGCATTGCTCTGTAGTGAGTGCATCAAGCTCACAAAGGGGCCTACATATTATTATTTCTGCCTTGCTCTGTTTTCTGCAAAGTCTGAAACCTGATAACGAAACTTGCTATATTTATATGCTTGCCATCATATCTTCTGGTCCTTTTAGGCTTATGGTCAGTAAGAGACTTTTGTCTTATGCTTTTAGTAGATTCATGTCATGCCTGGTTTTGCCATGTTAAGCTCCTCTAGCATGTTGATATCATGCTCTGAACATTGCCACCTGATGTTATTTCTGTCATGTCCAGTATTTCTGCTAAGTCTGTGAACCTGTTATTATTTGCAATCTTGCCATGTCCTTTTGAGAATGTTCTAGTGATTTCTGGAGATAGCTCAGTGTTCGTGTTTTGTTGTGCTTTACCTGTACATCATGCCTATGCCTTTTGTTTTCATGTTGAGTTGCTGTAGCATATTGTTTTGATGATTGCTATATGCCTAGTTGCTGTTTTGGTCAGATTGTTGCTATGTCTTGTTTGGAGTGTATGTGTTGCACCGTTGCTCCGTTTTGAGCATGCTCTATATGAAACTTGCTTAGATTTGTATGTAGTTCCATATTCTCATGTTGCATCCTTGTTTTGAGGTGTTTGCTTGACGTTTGTTTGCATTTTTCATCAATGCCATGTTTATCTTGTCTTGCTCATATCTTCTAGGCCGTAGCTCCGAATCTAATGAACTTTATATGTAACTTGACTAGAATTTCGTGTAGATCATCATGGTGCCCTTTAACTTGCTGTTTAACAACTTGAACATAAGGTTTATTCAGTTCTGGACCAATTTCGAAATTTGCATATGAGGACTTACCGGAATTGTTATATGTTGTTTCCGGCCTCATTTAAACTTGCTTCGATGTGTTGTTCTTGTATGCATCATCTCTTGTCATGAGTAGATTCTTATAGCCTTGTCATGCATCATTCTTGGTTGAGCATCATGCCTTGTTCTTGTGTGGTGTGTTCACCTTGTTGTGTGCTTCTTCTCGTTTAGTTCCCGTGTCGTTGCGATCGTGAGGATTCGTTCATCTTTGTGGCTTCATCTTCTTCATGGATTCGTTCTTCTTCCTAGCGGGATTTCAGGAAAGATGACCGTCACCTTGGATCTCATTACTATCATTGCTATGCTAGTTGCTCATTCTATCGCTTTGCTGCGCTACCTATTCACTTGCTCCTCAAGCCTCCCAAATTGCCATGAACCTCTAACCTTTGTCACCCTTCCTAGCAAACCGTTGTTTGGCTATGTTACCGCTTTGCTCAGCCCCTCTTATAGCGTTGCTAGTTGCAGGTGAAGATGAAGATTGCTCCATGTTGGATTATGTTTATGTTGGGATATCACAATATCTCTTATATTATTAATGCATCTATATATTTGGTAAAGGGTGGAAGGCTCGGCCTTATGCCTGGTGTTTTGTTCCACTCTTGCCGCCCTAGTTTCCGTTATACCGGTGTGATGTTCCCGGATTGTGCGTTCCTTACACGGTCGGGTGATTTATGGGACCCCCTTGACAGTTCGCCTTGAATAAAACTCTTCCAGCAAGGCCCAACCTTGGTTTTACCATTTGCTCAGCCTATTTCTTTTCCCTAGGGAGTCGCTCTCTCGAGGGTCATCTTATTTTACCCCCCCGGGCCAGTGCTTCTCTAATTGTTGGTCCGAACTGAGTAGACTCCGGGGCCACCTCGTGGAAACTCGAGGTCTGGTTTTACTCGTAGGATGTCTCATCCGGTGTTGCCCTGAGAACGAGATATGTGCAGCTCCCATCAGGATGTCGGCACATCGGGCGGCTTTGCTGGTTTTGTTTTACCATTGTCGAAATGTCTTATAACCGGGATTCCGAGACTGATCGGGTCTTCCCGGGAGAAGGAATATCCTTCGTTGACCGTGAGAGCTTATAATGGGCTAAGTTGGGACACCCCTGCAGGGTATTATCTTTCGGAAGCCGTGCCCGCGGTTATGTGGCAGATGGGAATTTGTTAATATCCGGTTGTAGAGAACTTGACACTTGACCTTAATTAAAACGCATCAACCGCATGTGTAGCCGTGATGGTCTCTTCTCGGCGGAGTCCGGGAAGTGAACACGGTTTTTGGGTTATGTTTGACGTAAGTAGGAGTTCAGGATCACTTCTTGATCACTGCTAGTTTCACGACCGTTCCTTTGCTTCTCTTCTCGCTCTTATTTGCGTAAGTTAGCCACCATACATGCTTAGTCGCTGCTGCAACCTCACCACTTATCCTTTCCTTTTCCCATTAAGCTTTGCTAGTCTTGATACCCATGGTAATGGGATTGCTGAGTCCTCGTGGCTCACAGATTACTACAACACCAGTTGCAGGTACAGGTTTTGCGATGATCTTGACGCGAGAGCGATGTTTACTTGTTTTGGAGTTCTTCTTCTGCTTCTTCTTTGATCAGGGGATAGGTTCCAGGTCGGCAGCCTGGGCTAGCAGGGTGGATGTAGTTTGAGTTCCTGTTTATGTTTCATCCGTAGTCGGATGTTGGGCTCATGTATGTGGTCTTGTTGTATTCTTGCGGCATTTGTATGCCTTGTATGTATCCCCAAATATTATGTAATGTTGATGTAATGATATCCACCTTGCAAAAGCGTTTCAATATGCGGTTCTATCCTTGGTGGGGCCTTCGAGTCTCTTTAGGATAGTACCGCATATTGGGCGTGACAGCCTTTGAGCCCGCCATCGAGCGGTCGGTGGTGGTCAATTGGGAAGGGCTGGACAAGGTTCGACCAGCGCTGGCCTCCGATTCCAATGAATGGGGGCGACGGTATACTGGCCTGCTTCTTGCGCCATGGTTGATATGATGGCCACTGAGATCCCCATCCATCTTCATGCCCTCTGGGCCGGCCTGATTCCTCCCTTCTCTGCTTTCTTCAACGCCGTGCTTTCGCATTATCAAATCTATGCGCTGCATCTGGATCCCCAATCCATCATTCTCCTCTCCGTCTTCGCCTTCGTCTGCGAGGCCATGGTGGGCATTGCCCCTTCCGTGGCCTTGTTTAGCCATTTTTTCTCTCTTCATCTGACCGATGGCCGCCAGTGCTCGGGGTGCGTGACCTTCCAAGCTGTAGCGGCAACAGTCGGCTCGGGGATCGACTTCGAGCTCTCACCAGTTGTAGGCGGGTTTCGGAAGCGATGGGTGTTTGTGGATGTTGGCGTGCTCTGCCCCTTGCTCTTGCTCCCGCGGGCACCGACCACTCCTAGCTCTGGCTGGGGGCATGCGAGCCTTGCCGACCAGCGGCTCGCCCACGTCTGGTGCCGGCTGGCCAGGCTGAAGGACCTCGGGGTGACGACGCCCATGGTGGTGAAGGAGTTCGTCCGGTGCCGCATTGCTCCGCTCCAACGTCACTCTCAGCCGATGTGGGCCTTCTCCTGCCGGAGGGACCCCATGAGGCTTCACACGCTCACACTTCCTTCCGAGGCGCTGCGGACAGTGCTCGAGCTCTTGACGGGCGACCCGGCGCCAGCCAATTTGCCGGAGGAGGGCTGCCTCCTTACTGCTGTTCGAACAAGGTGGAGTTCGTGAGGCAGATGCCCCATTTCAACGAATGGGGGCTGCGCCCGGCTAGCCTTGAAGGGTCACGCAAGAACCCCGTCCTTGTGGGTCCTCTGCCTGCTGCCGCTATGGCGTGCACCCCGGAGGTGGACGCAGGGGGCGCGTGCCGCAGGACGCCGACGAGGTGGCTGCAGAAGGAGTGGCGTCGGGCAGGACTCTTGAGGTGGTTGCTCCCGAGGCTCGGGCGGCAGGAGAGCCGGCACGGTCCGAGGCTCCTGAGGCGGAAGCTTCCGAGGCTCGGGCTGGCAGTCTCGAGGCAGGGGCCGAGGAGCCGCCACAGCCCGATGCTCCCGAGGTTGCCACCCCCGAGGCCCCAACAAATGGCCTGGGTGCAGACGGTTGTGCTTCGGGCTTCTGGCAGCTTCGCCTGAACTTCGAAGCACTCCGCAAGAGGAAGGGATCTCCAAGCTGCCGTGGTAACGCCTACCAGCCGTTGAAGCAAAGGAAGTACATTGTCATAGACGAGTAAGTACCTCTTCTTTGTGGTTCCTTGAGCGCTGTATCCTTTTCTGACCATGGCCCCTCAGGATCCCTTCGGTTGGAGCAGCAAGATCTCCTGAGGAGCGGCCCCCACCAGTCATTGGCTCGCCACTGATCCTGAGCTCTCCTCGCCAGGCCGCTGCACGCGGCTCGGGGCCCGTTCCCTGAGGAGGATGCGCCGACTGGGGGTCTTGATCCTGCGTTCTTGTCATCCCTCCTTCACGGTACTGTCTGGGGTGCTGAAGGCGTGCCGAGGGCTCCTCCATTGGTCATCGCCCACAACTGGGCGGCCTCAGCCCTGGCTTCGTCTTCAAGTCACGAGGCCTCACCCTGCGGCGCTTCTGTTGAGGCCCGAAAGGCGGCGGGGAAGGCGCCGGCCTCCAGCCCCCTGCTAGGAACAGGCAAGCCACCTCAAGCTTCCCCGACGATTCCTGGCACGGAGGACGGACCCGGCCGCGCGTTTGAACTTACACGCGGGCACAACGTTGTCCGCCACGAGCTCTTCCGGGAGGAAATGGGTGCGCTGAGCCGGCTCGGGGAAGAGCTTGTCGATGTTGACGCTCGCCTTGAGACAGAGGGCCTTCGGCTGGCGGACGAGTGGCATCAGTTGAAGGTGGCCATCAACCTCGGGCATCTTCAGCATGAGCGCGCCAGTGCGAAGGCCGAGGCGTCCCTTGTGACCTCACGCGAGGCTAGCACCCGGGCCTTAGAGGAGGCCAGAGAGGCTGATCACCGTCACGAGGTCGCCAAGGAGCGCAGACAGGAGCTCCGGGCCTTGAATGCTACCCTCGAGCAGCAGGTCGAGGCACGCAGGGCCGTCTTGGCGTCAATGAGGGGGACGCCTTCCGAAGAGAAGGAGATCCAGAAGCGTGAGGAGGCGCTGATGTTGGAGGCCTCAGAGCGCAGCCTCGAGCTTGAGCGGCTGGAGACGAGGGAGCGCCATGTGGCCATGGCTGAAGATGTTGTCACCGCACGCGAAGCCAAGATCCAGGAGGAGGTTGACCGGAGGGTGGAGAAGGCTCATGCAGATCTTGCCAACGAGTACGACCTGAAGTTGAAGTTCCTGGAGGCCGAAGCTGAGGGCAGGACCACCGCCCTCTGGTCAAGGATGGACGAGGCGGAGCAGCGCGAGAGGACGGCTGCGGCGGCCCAGACCTCTGCCCAGGCCGACCTGGCCTCCGCTCGTGCTGATTTGCTCTCGCTCCAGCAGCAAATTGATGATGCCGTGTCCCTCGCGCAGCAGAACAGGGAGGAGGTGTGTCATTGTCACGACCGGTTTTTCAATAATATAATTATTGAGAGACCAATCCCTTTTACGGACCAGTAAGGAAGAATTCCTTCTCACTGGTAGACAATATCATGGTCACAGAACAAAAGTACCAGGAGTACTAAATATAATACAAGGTTGAGCGGAGACTGCCCAACAATTTATTACATGCACGCCGATAAAACAAGACGGCGGATAGGGTGGCATACTACTAACTCACGATAATAACGGTGGTGGAAATATCACCATGAAGCGAGTGATATGACTCCTGAAGACTACAGCTCTTCGAGCGTCGGAGTGAGGCTCGAGGAGACTTATTGCGGGTGGCGGAAGCGTATATAATACAAGTGACCAATATCCGGGATCGCGCAGGACTGACTGGGACTCCTCTAGGCGTCGGACGCGCTATCAAACTCTTCATCCAAGAGATCGCCTTCGTCAACATCTGGCCAAATCAACAAGCCAGGTGAGTACTATGAAAGTACTCGCAAGACAGTTCGGACATAAGATATAACAAATGTAAACATGAAGCATATGAACAATTTATCCAGTGCGTTCAGACATAGAGATAATAAATACTGGGTGCCAAGCGAGGGTCTGAATGACGCCTCGAGCGGAAACTGCAGAATAGTAATACTGGTGCCAAACGAGGGTCTGAATGACTCCTCGAGAGGAAACTGCGAGAATAATAATGCTGGTGCCAAACGAGGGTCTGAATGACTCCTCGAGAGGAAACTGCGAGATTAATAATGCTGGTGCCAAACGAGGGTCTGAATGACTCCTTGAGAGGAAACTGCGAGAATAATAATGCTGGTGCCAAACGAGGGTCTGAATGACTCCTCGAGAGGAAACTGCGAGAATAATAATGCCACAGTCGGGCGTCGGGGCGACACCACATAAAGGGCTTATAACAGAAAATAAAGGCAGTGCGTGCCACAGTCGGACGTCTGAGCGACATCACATAAAGGGCTTATATTTAAAGTAAGAAACAAAAGACACGCCGCAGTCGGACGTCTGAGCGACGTCACATAAAGGGCTTATATTGTAGCTCAATAATACAATAGTTCGGGAACATAAATTATCACAAGTACGAGACGAATAAAAATTTAGTCCATCCACAGGAATAATAATTAAACTGGATTTACCACTTGAGCTTGTTCACCGGGGACAAGTTTTCCACGCGGATAGATATGGATATACTGATTATACTACTTGATCATGGATACGATGACTTGGAAGGAATTGACTCTGCAGAGTTTGTACTTAACCACAGCCAACGGATTTCAGTAGTCACGGGGACTAGTTCCGTTTACGGTGTTTTGGAAGAAACACGTCTAACTAGTACACACCCAATTCAACCTTCCGAAGCCAGGGATCACCCTCGGCAACGTTCAAGAAAAACCTTGAGACGGGGAGGCTACAACCTCGCGTAGCATGGGATCAAATTTCTATACGCGCGCTCTAAGGGGGTGCCCCCCCCCCTCTCGGTCCCAACCGGAAACACCCATGCCCCCTGACCGGATGACTGGCTTTAATCCTGGGCCAAGGTACCATCATCCCGGCCTCTCTGTTTGGTGTGTACACGGAAAGAGGTTACCAACTTACTAAACCGCATCCTGGCAAATGAAACATGTGGTAGCACGGAAGAGGGAAAGAACGATAACGTGACTCCATCCACGTTAACGTCGGAGAAAGTCGGATGACGCAAGGCTGGTATGCTACAACAGTACCACCTTGTTGCCCTTCATGTCACCACATGATTAGGCCATCTCTCATCAGAGATCATCGCAACTTTGGAACATGCGGGGAAAAGAACGATAACGTGACTCCGTCCACGTTAACGTCGGAGAAAGTCGGATGATGCAAGGCTGGTATGCTACAACAGTACCACCTTGCTGCCCTTCATGTCACCACATGATTAGGCCATCTCTCATCGGAGATCATCGCAACTTTGGAACACGCGGGTAGTTACCTTACAAGCAACGAGGTATTTACCGACACTCATATGCCACGCACAAACTTTCAAGCAAACATGCAAAACACTTATCATATCAAATGTTCAAACATGCTTGCCTGGTTCGGAGAAGTCGGAGTCTAGCTCGGCGAAGTTCGCGGCTCCGTCACCTCTTCCGGAACCTACGGCAATCACGAAAAACGGGTACTAACGTGAAAACCAATGGGTGCACAAAAACTTCTCCAAATATTTTTCAAATAAATCCCATAAAAACTAGACAAAATTTGAAGATTTCCAGAAAAAGAATCACTCAAAAATCCCTTTTTATTAAAAAGTTATAAAGGATTCTGTCCAGGGACTTATCTGTAATGAAACAAAAAAGTTCCAGGGTTTTAACTGAGAAAACAGAAAACGGTTCGATTGGAAATGCGCAAGCTCAAGAGGGAAAGCGTATTTTCCCGAAGGCGCCAACAGAAAACGGTTCGAGGGAGAATATAAGAGAGGCTGACATGCGGGGTCCACATGTCAGGTTTGAAAAGCTCGCCGGCGCCCGCAGACTGCGGTGGACGCCGGCGTCGAACCGCGGCGAGTTAGGAGGATCGGAGGGTACCAAGAGCTTCAGCGTGTTCTTCCGCGTCGGTGGGTGGTGGACTCGACCAACGGGGAGCACCACGTCGACGGCGACACTATCTCCGGCGGACGGCGGCTCGGGTGATGGTGGGGAACTCCGGTGGAGGGCTGCAAACTTCGAATTGAAGCGCGGGTCAGAGAGAGGGATGCATAGTGAAGCTACTGGCAAGAGAAGGGAGGCGGAGGTGCACACACGGGGGCGAATCGAGCTGGATCCCGTGGCGGGTCGCGGCGGCCGGAGTCGAGGAAGGAGACCTCCTCGGGGCTCTTCCAGTGGCTAGGCGTGCTCTAGGTGGAGTGCAGGGATGGTGGGTGCTCGAGTTGAAGCTCGGGGCCTCTATTTATAGGCGGATCGACGGGGTGGGCGTGAACGGAGAATCTCCGGCGAGCGATTACGGCGATGCAGTGGATTGGCAGGAGGTTTGAGTGGCCAGGCAGCATCAGTGGAGGTTACTGGTGTCATTCCACAGCTAAACGGAGTTGGTCTTGGTGTAATGGTGTCGGTCCACGGTGAGATGGCCGCACGGGCTCGACGGCGGCAGAGAGCGCGCTCCGCGCCCTGCGGTTCACGACGAGAGCGGCAGCGCGTTCGGGGGAGTGGAAGGCCACGCGGCGAGCTCCGGTGGCTTGGGCGGCGCTGGGTGGCGCCGTCAGCGCCGTGCCTCCCGCTGGCGGCCGCAAAGCCGCCGCTGGCATCGGTCACGGGGCGGCGCACCTTCTGCTGCTCGTCGCCGACGTCCGCAAGGTGCCAGGCGTTCGTGCGGTGCAGGAACAAGGGGGAGGGGACGAGGAGCAAGGCGACACAGTGGCACTGGTGAGATCGACGTCGGGTTCTGAAGAAAACGACAGTGCACTGCAATGTTCTCTGAACTTAACTGAAACTTGACATTGACAATGCACTGCAGGTGTTCGACAGAAAGATTTGGCTATGAGATAAATTTTTCTGGGGCTGTAACTTGGTGAGGTGACCACTCAATGCACCGAGAGGCTGCCTGATTTTACTTGGAATTTTTGGAGAAGGATTTGAATGAATTTCACCAAGTTTGACAAATCTGGTCCAAACTTGCGGCAAGTGTAGTTTGAAAAATTTGAACTGAAGACCAGTGGATCTTCATGGATCTTGGTTGAGGGTTCAAAGGACTAGGGAGGAGAGTTGGTTTGGGGGCAAAAATCAAAACAGAAAGTAGAGCTCCTTTGTAAATCACCAATGGATAGAATAGAAGACAGAAATTTATTTGAATAAGATTTAAATGGAAAATAAACATAGGGGAGGTTCAACTTGCTGGATTAGATGCCAAACATGATCCAAAGATGAGGGGAGGGTTAGGAGAGAGTATTTGCACTAAGGCCATGGCAAGAGGGAAATGTTGAAAGTGGTAAAGGACTATTCCAAAAGCCATAGTGCAAATTTCAAAGAGATTTTCAAAAGGCACTTTCCCAAGTGAAAAGTATTTTGTCTTGAGTCCAAATGAAAAGCAAGAACCTCCAAGACCAAAGACAGATCTTGGGTGAATCCAATTAAAACTTTTGCCATAAAAAAATATTTGAAAGGGAGAGTTCTTTTGAAAAAAAAAATTTAAATCACCTCCCTCAAGTCAAATAAAAATCTTTTGAAAAATCCAAATAAAAACTTGGGTGTCACAACACCTACTCCCTTAGGAAAAATCTCGTCCTCGAGATTTCTGCTGATCCTCAAATAGATATGGATACTCTTCCCGGAGGAAATCTTCCCTTTCCCATGTAGCTTCATCCTCAGTGTGGTTGCTCCACTGAACCCTGAAAAATCTTGTCGTTTTCTGACGGGTCCTTTTTTCAGATTCCTCCAATATCTTTACCGGCCTTTCTCTGTAGGTGAGATCTGGCTGCATATCAATGTTCTCATGAGGTACATGCTTATCCGGGTTACTCACACATTTCCTCAACTGTGAGACGTGAAATACGTCATGGACGTCTGACAGTTCCTTGGGTAGGTCTAGTTGGTAGGCTACCGTGCCTCTTCGTGCCTTTACACAAAATGGCCCAATAAATCTTGGGGCTAGCTTCCCCTTAATTTTGAACCGTTGTAGACCCCTCATAGGAGATACTCGGAGGTATACGGAATCACCGGGTTCAAAGCTGACTTCACGATGCTTCTGATCATAGTAGCTCTTTTGTCGGCTCTGTGCTGTCTTGAGTCTGTCCCTGATTTGTTTAACTTTCTCCTCGGCCTCTTTAAGCATGTCTGGGCCGAAGATACGGCTGTCACCTGTTTCTGACCAATTCAGTGGGGTACGACACCTCCGTCCGTACAATGCTTCAAAGGGTGCCATTTGTAAGCTGGCTTGGTAACTGTTGTTGTAAGCAAATTCGGCATACGGCAAACTCTCTTCCCAACTGGATCCATAGGTGAGCACACAGGCTCTTAGCATATCCTCTAGGATTTGGTTTACACGTTCCGTTTGTCCATCAGTCTGAGGGTGGTATGCTGTACTGAAAGCTAGTTGCGTGCCCAGGGCTTGTTGTAGGTGATCCCAAAATTTGGAGACGAATTGGGTGCCTCGGTCTGATATTATAGTCTTTGGGACTCCGTGCAAGCAAACTATACGGGAGAGATAAAGTTTGGCCAGTCTTTGTGTGGAGTAGGTAGTCTTCACGGGAATGAAATGAGCAACCTTGGTTAGTCGGTCTGTGATGACCCATATGGCGTCATTCCCACGTTGTGATCGGGGTAGTCCGACGATGAAATCCATTCCTATTTCATCCCATTTCCACTCCGGTATCCTGTTTGGCTGGAATAGCCCTGCTGGCTTTTGATGCTCGGCCTTGATGCGCTGACATGAATCGCAACAAGCAATAAATGTGGCTATATCTCTTTTCATACCGTGCCACCAAAATCTTTCCTGAATGTCCTTGTACATTTTGGTTCCTCCAGGATGGATCGAGTATGGAGCGGTGTGGCTTTCGGTTAAGATTTGTTGCTTGAGTTCCTCAATGTTTGGTACGCAAAGTCTGTCTCCGTACCATAGTGTCCCTTCACTGTCGGTGACGAACTCTGAAGCCTTACCAAGGTTCATTTTCTTCTTTATGCCTTCGATGCTGGGATGTCCCTGTTGAGCCTTCTTAATTTGTTCCACCAGGGTGGGTTGTATCTCTAGATTTGACACGGTGCCCTCAGAAACTAACATCATGTTGAGCCTAGTGAACTCTTGTTGAAACTCAGGCCTCAAGTTTTGCGGACCGTCATTGTCCGGGCTGGGGTTTCGACTAAGGGCATCTGCCACTACATTTGCTTTCCCTGGATGGTAGTGAATGCCGACATCATAGTCCTTGACCAATTCCAACCAGCGTCGTTGGCGTAAATTTAGCTCTGGCTGTGTGAAGATATATTTGAGGCTCTTATGGTCCGTGTATATTTCACAGCGATTCCCCAACAGAAAGTGCCTCCACTCCTTGAGTGCATGAGTAACTGCTGCTAGCTCCAAGTCATGTGTTGGGTAATTTTCCTCATGTTTTCGCAGCTGCCGTGAGGCATATGCGACTACTTTGCCATCCTGCATTAGTACACATCCGAGACCTTTTTGGGACGCGTCACAATACACTTCAAAGCTCTTGTGTATGTCTGGCACAGTTAAGACCGGTGCGGTTGTCAGCTTCTTCTTGAGTTCTTGGAAGCTTTTCTCGCATGCTTCCGTCCATACAAATTTCTTGTCCTTCTTGAGCAACTGTGTTATAGGTTTTGCCACAGTGGAGAATCCTTTAATAAATCTTCTGTAATATCCGGCCATTCCTAGGAAACTCCGCACATCAGTAACGTTGGCGGGTGGCTTCCAGTCCAGTATGGCCTTGACTTTTTCTGGGTCTACGGCCACGCCTTCTTGGTTCAGTATATGGCCTAAGAAACCAACTTGTCTTAGCCAAAATTCGCACTTGCTAAATTTGGCGTACAACTGATGTTTCCTCAATTCTCCCAAAACAATTCTGAGGTGCTCAGCATGCTCTTCTGGTGTCCTGGAGTAAACCAGAATATCGTCAATGAATACCACCACAAATTTGTCCATGAATTTCATGAACACTTTGTTCATGAGGTGGACGAAATATGCGGGGGCGTTCGTTAGTCCAAAAGGCATCACTGTAAACTCGTATAACCCATATCTGGAAGTGAATGCTGTCTTGGGGATATCTTCTGTCCGTACTTTCAATTGGTGATATCCCGATCTCAAATCAATCTTTGAGAATACCTTGGCTTGTGCGAGCTGGTCAAACAAATCATTTATCCGTGGCATCGAATATTTGTTTTTGATGGTGACCATATTGAGGGCTCGATAGTCTATACACAGTCTCAGTGTCCCATCCCTTTTCTTTGCGAACAACACAGGCGAACCCCAAGGTGAGGAGCGGGCTCGAATAAATCCTTTGTCCAATAATTCTTTTATCTGCTTCTTCAACTCCACCAATTCTGAGGGTGCCATCCTATATGGCTTCTTATAGATGGGAGCGGTGCCAGGTGCTAGTTCGATGCTGAATTCTATCTCTCGGTCTGGTGGCATGCTTGGTAGTTCTTCAGGGAACACATCAGGAAACTCACATACCACTGGAACTTTTCTCAATTCTGCAATGTCCATTTTGTTCAGTTTTGGTTGCTGTGATCGTGGCCTTTCTTGAGCCGAAACTCTTATTGTCTTGCCGTGATGGTGAGTGAGAATCACTGTCCGATTGAAACAGTCGATGAATCCTTTGTTGGTGGTCAACCAGTCCATCCCTAAAATGACATCCAGTCCCTTACTCTCCAACACGATGAGATTCGCGTGGAATTGTAGTCCTTCGAACTCAATGACCACTCCTCGGCAGTAACCCTGAGCGATTTGCTTATTTTCGGGGGACTTGATGATCATAGATTTTTCCAAGGGAAGTATCGGAAAATCATGTTGCAAAACAAAACTCTTCGAAACGAACGAATGGGAAGCTCCAGAATCAAACAAAACTGTGGCAGGTACTGTGTTGACAGGGAACGTACCGAGCACGATGTCTGGGGCATTCTGCGCCTCTTCCCTGGTCACATGGTTCAGGTGACCCTTCCTGTGGTTGTTGTTGGGGTTGAAATTGTTGCGCTTGGGGGCTGGATTGTTCCCACCATTGTTTGGCTTGGGTGCCGGGTTCTTTGGCTTTGGGCACTGTTTAGCATAATGCCCTTCTTGACCACAAGCATAGCAGGTGACCCCTGGACGGTACATGTACTCCTTGTCCCTGGCATGAAACTGTCCGACGGGCCTTGGTTCAGTAGTCGTGGGTCTCCTTGTGTCTGTCTGTGGAACCTCAGTCCTGCTTCGGTTGTTGCGAGCAAGAGTCGTCTTGTCCCTCTTTCGCTTACGGATATCTTCCAGACTACGGCGCTCATTCTCCAAGGTAATGGCCTTGTCCACCAGAGTCTTAAAATCCGGAAAGGTGTGTACAATCAGTTGGCATCTTAGTGCTGGTGCCAGGCCGTCCAGGAATTTTTCCATCTTCTTATTTTCTGTCATGTGCTCGTCGTAGGCATAACGAGACAGCTGGGTAAACTGACCATTGTATTCTGTCACTGACATGCCTCTCTGCTTCAGGTCATCAAACTCCCTCTTCTTGATCTTTAGGATGCTCCTGGGGATGTGTGCCCCACAGAAGCCTTCCTTGAACTCTTCCCAGGTGATGTTGTGTTCACTGGGATGCATGTGTAGGAAATTTTCCCACCATGCTGCAGCTGCTCCAGTAAGGTAGTGTGGTGCATAAAGCACCTTCTCATGATCTGAACACTGAGCAATGATCAGCTTCCTTTCAATGTCACGAAGCCAATCATCGGCTTCCAGCGGCCTATCGGTGTGAGCAAAAGTTGAGGGGCGAGTCTTCTGTAACTCAGATAACTTGGAATGCTGTTGATAGGGCTCACGGTGGTTTCCCATATTGATGACATGATTCATCATCTCTCGGTGCTGTTGCTGGCTTTGCTCGAAGAGACGGCATACTTGAGACAGGGCTGCTTCGCTGTCGTGTTGACTGGACTGACCCTGAGTGAAATTGTTGCTAGTCTGTGTCCCGTAAACCTCTTCTGGCTGATTGGGCATGGAGCGAGTCCACGGACGAGACATTTTTCCAGTCTGGGGTATTATTTTGCAAAACCCATGAGAAAAAAAACTGTGTAGCACAAGGAAAACTTTGCAAAGGCAACAATTTAAAAGACCTCAAGGTTTTTCAAGAAAACATAAGCGATTTTGCATGGAGAAGAACTGCTTAGCAACTATCTTACATGCGAAAAGCAAACACACGATACAGCACTCAGGATGCGCGTACACATCCTGACATGTTATTTAGACTAGCGTACTACTCCGGAAGGCAGCAAACACACCAATACAAACTAGCGTACAGATAAAACAGCACATCATACAAGCAGACATAACGCGCGGCTACTCGATGCTCTCAGTCGGAGATGGTGAAGATTTCCTTTCCCTTGCCGATGGCAAGACTCAGCGGTCCAGGAGAATCCACCTCCACCTCCTCTCTAGCTGGCTCCTGGCGCACAACACTGCGCTGCGGTGATGGTGCGGGGGCGACTGGTGGTAGAGCGGGTGCGGCAGGCGGTGCGGCTCTGACTGGAGTGGGGGCGATGACTCGGTCGAACTCCTCAGTGGTAGGCAGACGGCGAGCAGTGGCCAAAACGTCCGGTGCATACGAGGCTGAAGACGAGACGAATGTCAGAGGCGGCGCCGTGTTGAGAAGCTCCTTCCTGCTGGCAGGACCGCCCCGGACTAAGTCCATGCGGGCAGCCACAAGATCGTCCACGAGGTTGTCGAAAGACTCCTCCAGAGCCTTGAGATACTCCACAACCATCTCGATGGCTTCATCTCGCTCTCCCCGATGGCAGGCGAACGCATAGTGGCTGGTGTATGGCACATGGCATGGGAGGTAGCGGTACCGACGAGTCTTCATCGTAGGAAGAATGTCCCGAAGGCAAGCTATCGCCTCACGGGCAGCCATCTGCATGGCATGCCTCTCCGTAGGCATGGCCCTTCCCACAAAACGGAAGTGGCGAGCTGCAGAACGTCCTCCCTTGAATTGTACCACAGCTTGGTGCATAGACACGTCGTCACTGAGCTTGTGCTGGTAGAGCGTGAACTCCGGGCGAGCTGCTGGCCCGATCGCGAGCTTGGTGATGGAGACGAGGAGCTTGACAAACCCCTCGGGCACGTTTGTGAACACTCGATTCTCACAGCTGCTGCCAGCCATCTACAAAAGTAGGCAAAAATTCTGAGTAGTCATGTCATAAATTTATGATGACCAACAGAAAATAGCTACAATTGCAAAAAGCTGAAAAAGCACAAAAAAACGCTAATAACCGATTAGCGATCGCACCTAGTGGCTTCCTACAGTCAACCTGGCTCTGATACCAAGCTTGTCACGACCGGTTTTTCAATAATATAATTATTGAGAGACCAATCCCTTTTACGAACCGGTAAGGAAGAATTCCTTCTCACTGGTAGACAATATCATGGTCACAGAAGAAAAGTACCAGGAGTACTAAATTTAATACAAGGTTGAGCGGAGACTGCCCAACAATTTATTACATGCATGCCGATAAAACAAGACGGCGGATAGGGTGGCATACTACTAACTCACGATAATAACGGTGGTGGAAATATCACCGCGAAGCGAGTGATATGACTCCTGAAGACTACAGCTCTTCGAGCGTCGGAGTGAGGCTCGAGGAGACTTATTGCGGGTGGCGGAAGCGTATATAATACAAGTGACCAATATCCGGGATCGCGCAGGACTGACTGGGACTCCTCTAGGCGTCGGACGCGCTATCAAACTCTTCATCCAAGAGATCGCCTTCGTCAACATCTGGCCAAATCAACAAGCCAGGTGAGTACTATGAAAGTACTCGCAAGACAGTTCGGACATAAGATATAACAAATGTAAACATGAAGCATATGAACAATTTATCCAGTGCGTTCAGACATAGAGATAATAAATACTGGGTGCCAAGCGAGGGTCTGAATGACGCCTCGAGCGGAAACTGCAGAATAGTAATACTGGTGCCAAACGAGGGTCTGAATGACTCCTCGAGAGGAAACTGCGAGAATAATAATGCTGGTGCCAAACGAGGGTCTGAATGACTCCTCGAGAGGAAACTGCGAGAATAATAATGCTGGTGCCAAACGAGGGTCTGAATGACTCCTCGAGAGGAAACTGCGAGAATAATAATGCCACAGTCGGGCGTCGGGGCGACACCACATAAAGGGCTTATAACAGAAAATAAAGGCAGTGCGTGCCACAGTCGGACGTCTGAGCGACATCACATAAAGGGCTTATATTTAAAGTAAGAAACAAAAGACACGCCGCAGTCAGACGTCTGAGCGACGTCACATAAAGGGCTTATATTGTAGCTCAATAATACAATAGTTCGGGAACATAAATTATCACAAGTACGAGACGAATAAAAATTTAGTCCATCCACAGGAATAATAATTAAACTGGATTTACCACTTGAGCTTGTTCACCGGGGACAAGTTTTCCACGCGGATATATATGGATATACTGATTACACTACTTGATCATGGATACGATGACTTGGAAGGAATTGACTCTGCAGAGTTTGTACTTAACCACAGCCAACGGATTTCAGTAGTCACGGGGACTAGTTCCGTTTACGGTGTTTTGGAAGAAAAACGTCTAACTAGTACACACCCAATTCAACCTTCCGAAGCCAGGGATCACCCTCGGCAACGTTCAAGAAAAACCTTGAGACGGGGAGGCTACAACCTCGCGTAGCATGGGATCAAATTTCTATACGCGCGCTCTAAGGGGGTGCCCCCCCCTCTCGGTCCCAACCGGAAACACCCATGCCCCCTGACCGGATGACTGGCTTTAATCCTGGGCCAAGGTACCATCATCCCGGCCTCTCTGTTTGGTGTGTACACGGAAAGAGGTTACCAACTTACTAAACCGCATCCTGGCAAATGAAACATGTGGTAGCACGGAAGAGGGAAAGAACGATAACGTGACTCCATCCACGTTAACGTCGGAGAAAGTCGGATGACGCAAGGCTGGTATGCTACAACAGTACCACCTTGTTGCCCTTCATGTCACCACATGATTAGGCCATCTCTCATCAGAGATCATCGCAACTTTGGAACATGCGGGGAAAAGAACGATAACGTGACTCCGTCCACGTTAACGTCGGAGAAAGTCGGATGATGCAAGGCTGGTATGCTACAACAGTACCACCTTGCTGCCCTTCATGTCACCACATGATTAGGCCATCTCTCATCGGAGATCATCGCAACTTTGGAACACGCGGGTAGTTACCTTACAAGCAACGAGGTATTTACCGACACTCATATGCCACGCACAAACTTTCAAGCAAACATGCAAAACACTTATCATATCAAATGTTCAAACATGCTTGCCTGGTTCGGAGAAGTCGGAGTCTAGCTCGGCGAAGTTCGCGGCTCCGTCACCTCTTCCGGAACCTACGGCAATCACGAAAAACGGGTACTAACGTGAAAACCAATGGGTGCACAGAAACTTCTCCAAATATTTTTCAAATAAATCCCATAAAAAACTAGACAAAATTTGAAGATTGCCAGAAAAAGAATCACTCAAAAATCCCTTTTTATTAAAAAGTTATAATGGTTTCTGTCCAGGGACTTATCTGTAATGAAACAGAAAAGTTCCAGGGTTTTAACTGAGAAAACAGAAAACGGTTCGATTGGAAATGCGCAAGCTCAAGAGGGAAAGCGTATTTGCCCGAAGGCGCCAACAAAAAACGGTTCGAGGGAGAATATAAGAGAGGCTGACATGCGGGGTCCACATGTCAGGTTTGAAAAGCTCGCCGGCGCCCGCAGACTGCGGTGGACGCCGGCGTCGAACCACGGCGAGTTAGGAGGATCGGAGGGTACCAAGAGCTTCAGCGTGTTCTTCCGCGTCGGTGGGTGGTGGACTCGACCAACGGGGAGCACCACGTCGACGGCGACACTATCTCCGGCGGACGGCGGCTCGGGTGATGGTGGGGAACTCCGGTGGAGGGCTGCAAACTTCGAATTGAAGCGCGGGTCAGAGAGAGGGATGCATAGTGAAGCTACTGGCAAGAGAAGGGAGGCGGAGGTGCACACACGGGGGCGAATCGAGCTGGATCCCGTGGCGGGTCGCGGCGGCCGGAGTCGAGGAAGGAGACCTCCTCGGGGCTCTTCCAGTGGCTAGGCGTGCTCTAGGTGGAGTGCAGGGATGGTGGGTGCTCGAGTTGAAGCTCGGGGCCTCTATTTATAGGCGGATCGACGGGGTGGGCGTGAACGGAGAATCTCCGGCGAGCGATTACGGCGATGCAGTGGATTGGCAGGAGGTTTGAGTGGCCAGGCAGCATCAGTGGAGGTTACTGGTGTCATTCCACAGCTAAACGGAGTTGGTCTTGGTGTAATGGTGTCGGTCCACGGTGAGATGGCCGCACGGGCTCGACGGCGGCAGAGAGCGCGCTCCGCGCCCTGCGGTTCACGACGAGAGCGGCAGCGCGTTCGGGGGAGTGGAAGGCCACGCGGCGAGCTCCGGTGGCTTGGGCGGCGCTGGGTGGCGCCGTCAGCGCCGTGCCTCCCGCTGGCGGCCGCAAAGCCGCCGCTGGCGTCGGTCACGGGGCGGCGCACCTTCTGCTGCCCGTCGCCGACGTCCGCAAGGTGCCAGGCGTTCGTGCGGTGCAGGAACAAGGGGGAGGGGACGAGGAGCAAGGCGACACAGTGGCACTGGTGAGATCGACGTCGGGTTCTGAAGAAAACGACAGTGCACTGCAATGTTCTCTGAACTTAACTGAAACTTGACATTGACAATGCACTGCAGGTGTTCGACAGAAAGATTTGGCTATGAGATAAATTTTTCTGGGGCTGTAACTTGGTGAGGTGACCACTCAATGCACCCAGAGGCTGCCTGATTTTACTTGGAATTTTTGGAGAAGGATTTGAATGAATTTCACCAAATTTGACAAATCTGGTCCAAACTTGCGGCAAGTGTAGTTTGAAAAATTTGAACTGAAGACCAGTGGATCTTCATGGATCTTGGTTGAGGGTTCAAAGGACTAGGGAGGAGAGTTGGTTTGGGGGCAAAAATCAAAACAGAAAGTAGAGCTCCTTTGTAAATCACCAATGGATAGAATAGAAGACAGAAATTTATTTGAATAATATTTAAATGGAAAATAAACATAGAGGAGGTTCAACTTGCTGGATTAGATGCCAAACATGATCCAAAGATGAGGGGAGGGTTAGGAGAGAGTATTTGGACTAAGGCCATGGCAAGAGGGAAATGTTGAAAGTGGTAAAGGACTATTCCAAAAGCCATAGTGCAAATTTCAAAGAGATTTTCAAAAGGCACTTTCCCAAGTGAAAAGTATTTTGTCTTGAGTCCAAATGAAAAGCAAGAACCTCCAAGACCAAAGACAGATCTTGGGTGAATCCAATTAAAAATTTTGCCATAAAAAAAATATTTGAAAGGGAGAGTTCTTTAAAAAAAAATTAAATCACCTCCCTCAAGTCAAATAAAAATCTTTTGAAAAATCCAAATAAAAACTTGGGTGTCACAGTCGTCGGCAGACGCTACAGCGTGAGCACGCCCCCATGCTTCAGGCTCTCAGGGTGAGGGCCAACCGAGCACTGGGCGTCATCTGCGAGGAGAACGTCCCTCATCCCCGCGTGGAAGATTACGCCAGCCACCTCCGCTTCTTTACTGAACTTGTGACCCACCTGGAGGACCAGGCTGTGAGGGCTCGCGAGCTTGTTGAGGAGAGGAGTCAAGGCCTCCTTGGGCACGCATTCTCACGCGTCTTCAGTCATCTTCAGAACCTCGACCCCCACTTCGACTTTGACGCCGCCATAGCCCCAGTGCACGGGGCTATCCGGGACAACTTGTCGCACTGGGTGGACAATCACGTGGACGCTTTGGTCAGGGCGTTCGCCGCCGAGGACGACGCGGTGGTGGTCGCGGCGGACGAAGATGGCGCGGTCGACGACAGCAAAGACGACGCTAGTGACAGCGCTAGGAGCGCGTACGAGAGCAACCAGGGCGACGATGTGAGTAGCATGTCCAGTTAAAGCCTACATTCGTTTGCTTGAGCCTACACGCAAAGACATGGACACGGCCCCGCAGGGCGTGAGAGCATTTTGGAGGGCAAGCCCCTCGTATATGTAAATTAATGTTCTATCTTTTGAGCCGGACCTGAAACGCGATTTTGCGAGCTTGTGAGTGTTGGGGAACGTAGTAATTTCAAAAAATTTCCTACGCACACGCAAGATCATGGTGATGCATAGCAACGAGAGGGGAGAGTGTTGTCCACGTACCCTCGTAGACCGACAGCGGAAGCGTTATCACAACGCGGTTGATGTAGTCGTACGTCTTCATGATCCGACCGATCAAGTACCGAACGTACGGCACCTCCGAGTTCTACACACGTTCAGCTCGATGACGTCCCTCGAACTCCGATCCAGCCGAGTGTTGAGGTGGAGTTTCGTCAGCACGACGGCGTGGTGACGATGATGATGTTCCACCGACGCAGGGCTTCGCCTAAGCTCCGCAACGGTATTATCGAGGTGTAATATGGTGGAGGGGGGCACCGCACACGGCTAAGAGATCTCAAGGATCAATTGTTGTGTCCTTGGGGTGCCCCCTGCCCCCGTATATAAAGGAGCAAGGGGGAGGCAGCCGGCCAAGGGGAGAGGCGCGCCATAGGGGGGGAGTCCTACTCCCACCGGGTGGTGGGAGTAGGACTCCTCCTTTCCTTGTGGGAGTAGGAGAAGGGAAGGCGGAAGGAGAAAGAAGGAAGGGTGCGCCCCCCCTTCCCTAGTCCAATTCGGACCAGACCATGGGGAGGGGTGCGGCCACCTTTTGAGGCCTTTCTCTCCTTTCCCGTATGGCCCATTAAGGCCCAATACGAATTCCCGGAACTCTCTGGTACTCCGAAAAATACCCGAATCACTCGGAACCTTTCCGAAGTCCGAATATAGTCGTCCAATATATCGGTTTTTACGTCTCGACCATTTCGAGACTCCTCGTCATATCCCCGATCTCATCCAGGACTCCGAACTCCTTCGGTACATCAAAACTCAATAAAACTGTCATCGTAACGTTAAGCGTGCGGACCCTACGGGTTCGAGAACTATGTAGACATGACCGAGACACGTCTCCGGTCAATAACCAATAGCGGGACCTGGA
This sequence comes from Triticum aestivum, assembly GCF_018294505.1. Lineage (NCBI taxonomy): Eukaryota > Viridiplantae > Streptophyta > Magnoliopsida > Poales > Poaceae > Triticum > Triticum aestivum. The sequence continues at coordinate 424,467,360 of NC_057814.1, read as the reverse complement.
TGCCCATATTGGCTCCCACATATTCTACGAAGATCTTTATCGGTCAGACCGCATAACAACATACGTTGTTCCCTTTGTCACCGGTATGTTACTTGCCCGAGATTTGATCATCGGTATCTCGATACCTAGTTCAATCTCGTTATCGGCAAGTCTCTTTACTCGTTCCGTAACACATCATCCCGTAACTAACTCATTAGTCACAATGCTTGCAAGGCTTATAGTGATGTGCATTACCGAGTGGGCCCAGAGATACCTCTCCGACAATTGGAGTGACAAATCCTAATCTCGAAATACGCCAACCCAACAAGTACCTTTGGAGACACCTGTAGAGCACCTATATAATCACCCATTTACGTTGTGACGTTTGGTAGCACACAAAGTGTTCCTCCGGTAAACGGGAGTTGCATAATCTCATAGTCATAGGAACATGTATAAGTCATGAAGAAAGCAATAGCAACATACTAAACGATCGAGTGCTAAGCTAACGGAATGGGTCAAGTCAATCACGTCATTCTCCTAATGAGGTGATCTCGTTAATCAAATGACAACTTATGTCTATGGCTAGGAAACATAACCATCTTTGATTAACAAGCTAGTCAAGTAGAGGCATACTAGTGACACTCTGTTTTTCTATGTATTCACACATGTATTATGTTTCCGGTTAATACAATTCTAGCATGAATAATAAACATTTATCATGATATAAGGAAATATATAATACTTTATTATTGCCTCTAGGGCATATTTCCTTCAGTCTCCCACTTGCACTAGAGTCAATAATCTAGATTACACAGTAATGATTCTTACACCCATGGAGCCTTGGTGCTGATCATGTTTTGCTCGTGGAAGAGGCTTAGTCAACGGGTCTGCAACATTCAGATCCGTATGTATCTTGCAAATTTCTATGTCTCCCACCTGGACTAAATCCCGGATGGAATTGAAGCGTCTTTTGATGTGCTTGGTTCTCTTGTGAAATCTGGATTCCTTTGCCAGGGCAATTGCACCAGTATTGTCACAAAAGATTTTCATAGGACCCGATGCACTAGGTATGACACCTAGATCGGATATGAACTCCTTCATCCCGACTCCTTCATTTGCTGCTTCCGAAGCAGCTATGTACTCCGCTTCACATGTAGATCCCGCCACAACGCTTTGTTTAGAACTGCACCAACTGACAGCTCCACCGTTCAATGTAAATACGTATCCGGTTTGCGATTTAGAATCGTCCGGATCAGTGTCACAGCTTGCATCAACGTAACCATTTACGATGAGCTCTTTGTCACCTCCATATACGAGAAACATATCCTTAGTCCTTTTCAGGTATTTCAGGATGTTCTTGACCGCTGTCCAGTGATCCACTCCTGGATTACTTTGGTACCTTCCTGCTAGACTTATAGCAAGGCATACATCAGGTCTGGTACACAGCATTGCATACATGATAGAGCCTATGGCTGAAGAATAGGGGACATCTTTCATCTTCTCTCTATCTTCTGCAGTGGTCGGGCAGTCTTACTCAACTTCACACCTTGCAATACAGGCAAGAATCCTTTCTTTGCTTGATCCATTTTGAACTTCTTCAAAACTTTGTCAAGGTATGTGCTTTGTGAAAGTCGAATTAAGCGTCTTGATCTATCTCTATAGATCTTGATGCCCAATATATACGCAGCTTCACCGAGTTCTTTCATTGAAAAACTCTTATTCAAGTATCCCTTTATGCTATCCAGAAATTCTATATCATTTCCAATCAGTAATATGTCATCCACATATAATATCAGAAATGCTACAGAGCTCCCACTCACTTTCTTGTAAATACAAGCTTCTCGAAAAGTCTGTATAAAACCAAATGCTTTGATCACACTATCAAAGCGTTTATTCCAACTCCGAGAGGCTTGCACCAGTCCATAAATGGATCGCTGGAGCTTGCACACTTTGTTAGCTCCCTTTGGATCGACAAAACCTTCTGGTTGCATCATATACAACTCTTCTTCTAGAAATCCATTCAGGAATGCAGTTTTGACATCCATTTGCCAAATTTCATAATCATAAAATGCGGCAATTGCTAACATGATTCGGACAGACTTAAGCATCGCTACGGGTGAGAAGGTCTCATCGTAGTCAATCCCTTGAACTTGTCGAAAACCTTTCGCAACAAGTCGAGCTTTATAGACAGTAACATTACCATCAGCGTCAGTCTTCTTCTTGAAGATCCATTTATTTTCAATGGCTTGCCGATCATTGGGCAAGTCAACCAAAGTCCATACTTTGTTCTCATACATGGATCCCATCTCAGATTTCATGGCCTCAAGCCATTTTGCGGAATCTGGGCTCACCATCGCTTCTTCATAGTTCATAGGTTCGTCATGGTCTAGTAACATAACTTCCAGAACAGGATTACCGTACCACTCTGGTGCGGATCTTACTCTGGTTGATCTACGAGGTTCAGTAATAACTTGATCTGAAGTTTCATGATCATCATCATTAACTTCCTCACTAATTGGTGTAGGTGTCTCAGAAACTGGTTTCTGTGATGAACTACTTTCCAATAAGGGAGCAGGTATAGTTACCTCATCAAGTTCTACTTTCCTCCCACTCACTTCTTTCGAGAGAAACTCCTTCTCTAGAAAATTTCTGAATTTAGCAACAAAAGTTTTGCCTTCGGATCTGTGATAGAAGGTATACCCAACAGTCTCCTTTGGGTATCCTATGAAGACACATTTCTCCGATTTGGGTTCGAGCTTATCAGGTTGAAGTTTCTTCACATAAGCATCGCAACCCCAAACTTTTAAGAAACGACAACTTTGGTTTCTTGCCAAACCACAGTTCATAAGGCGTCGTCTCAACGGATTTTGATGGTGCCCTATTTAACGTGAATGCAGCCGTCTCCAAAGCATAACCCCAAAACGATAGCGGTAAATCAGTAAGAGACATCATAGATCGCACCATATCTAGTAAAGTGTGATTACGACATTTGGACACATCATTACGCTGTGGTGTTCCGGGTGGCGTGAGTTGCGAAACTATTCCGCATTGTTTCAAATGTAGACCAAACTCGTAACTCAAATATTCTCCTCCACGATCTGATCGTAGAAACTTTATTTTCTTGTTACGATGATTTTCAACTTCACTCTGAAATTCTTTGAACTTTTCAAATGTTTCAGACTTATGTTTCATTAAGTAGATATACCCATATCTGCTTAAATCATCTGTGAAGCTGAGAAAATAACGATATCCGCCATGAGCCTCAACATTCATCGGACCACATACATCTGTATGTATGATTTCCAACAAATCTGTTGCTCTCTCCATAGTTCCGGAGAACGGCGTTTTTAGTCATCTTGCCCATGAGGCACGGTTCGCAAGTATCAAGTGATTCATAATCAAGTGATTCCAAAATCCCATCAGTATGGAGTTTCTTCATGCGCTTTACACCGATATGACCTAAACGACAGTGCCACAAATAAGTTGCACTATCATTATTAACTTTGCATCTTTTGGCTTCATTATTATGAATATGTGTATCACTACGATCGAGATCCAACAAACCATTTTCGTTGGTGTGTATGACCATAGAAGGTTTTTTATTCATGTAAACAGAACAACAATTGTTCTCTAACTTAAATGAATAACCGTATTGCAATAAACATGATCAAATCATATTCATGCTCAACGCAAACACCAAATAACACTTATTTAGTTTCAACACTAATCCCGAAAGTATAGGGAGTGTGCGATGATGATCATATCAATCTTGGAACTACTTCCAACACACATCGTCACCTCGCCTTTACTAGTCTCTGTTTATTCTGCAAATCCCGTTTTCGAGTTACTACTCTTTAGCAACTGAACCAGTATCAAATACTGAGGGGTTGCTATAAACACTAGTAAGTACACATCAATAACATGTATATCCAATATACCTTTGTTCACTTTGCCATCCTTCTTATCCACCAAATACTTGGGGCAGTTCCGCCTCCAGTGACCAGTTCCTTTGCAGTAGAAGCACTTAGTCTCAGGCTTAGGTACAGACTTGGGCTTCTTCACTTGAGTAGCAACTTGCTTGCCATTCTTTTTGAAGTTCCCCTTCTTCCCTTTGCCCTTTTCTTGAAACTAGTGGTCTCGTCAACCATCAACACTTGAAGTGGTCTCGTCGACCATCAACACTTGATGTTTTTCTTGATTTCTACCTTCGTCGATTTCAGCATCACGAAGAGCTCGGGAATTACTTTCGTCATCCCTTGCATATTATAGTTCATCACGAAGTTCTACTAACTTGGTGATGGTGACTAGAGAATTCTGTCAATCACTATTTTATCTGGAAGATTAACTCCCACTTGATTCAAGCGATTGTAGTACCCAGACAATCTGAGCACATGCTCATGAGCGATTCTCCTCCATCTTTTAGCTATAGAACTTGTTGGAGACTTCATATCTCTCAACTCGGGTATTTGCTTGAAATATTAACTTCAACTCCTGGAACATCTTATATGGTCCATGACGTTCAAAACGTCTTTGAAGTCCCGATTCTAAGCCGTTAAGCATGGTGCACTAAACTATCAAGTAGTCATCATATTGAGCTAGCCAAACGTTCATAACATCTGCATCTGCTCCTGCAATAGGTCTGTCACCTAGCGGTGCATCAAGGACATAATTTTTCTGTGCAGCAATGAGGATAATCCTCAGATCACGGATCCAATCCGCATCTTTGCTACTAACATCTTTCAACTTTGCTTTCTCAAGAAACGCATTAAAATTCAACGGAACAACAGCACGGGCCATCTATCTACAATTAACATAGACAAGCAAAATACTATCAGGTACCAAGTTCATGATAAATTCAAGTTCAATTAATCATATTACTTAAGAACTCCCACTTAGATAGACATCCCTCTAATCCTCTAAGTGATCACGTGATCCATATCAACTAAACCATGTCCGATCATCACATGAGATGGAGTAGTTTCAATTGTGAACATCACTATGTTGATCATATCTACTATATGATTCACGCTCGACCTTTCGGTCTCCGTGTTCCGAGGCCATATCTGTTATATGCTAGGCTCGTCAAGTTTAACCTGAGTATTCCGCGTGTGCAACTGTTTTGCACCCGTTGTATTTGAACATAGAGCCTATCACACCCGATCATCACGTGGTGTCTCAGCACGAAGAACTTTCGCAACGGTGCATACTCAGGGAGAACACTTATACTTTGATAATTTAGTGAAGGATCATCTTATAATGCTACCGTCAAACAAAGCAAGGTAAGATGCATAAAGGATTAACATCACATGCAATCAATATAAGTGATATGATATGGCAATCATTATCTTGTGCTTGTGATCTCCATCTCCGAAACACCGTGCTTGTGATCTCCATCTCCGAAGCACCGTCATGATCACCATCGTCACCGGCGCGACACCTTGATCTCCATCGTAGCATCGTTGTCGTCTCGCCAACTTATTGCTTTTACGACTATCGCTACCGCTTAGTGATAAAGTAAAACTATTACATGGCGATTGCATTGCATACAATAAAACGACAACCATATGGCTCCTGCCAGTTGCCGATAACTCGGTTATAAAACATGATCATCTCATACAACACATTATATCACATCATGTCTTGACCATATCACATCACAACATGCCCTGCAAAAACAAGTTAGACGTCCTCTACTTTGTTGTTGCAAGTTTTACGTGGCTGCTACGGGCTTAGCAAGAACCATTCTTACCTACGCATCAAAACCACAATGATAGTTTGTCAAGTTGGTGTTGTTTTAACCTTCGCAAGGACCGGGCGTAGCCACACTTGGTTCAACTAAAGTGAGAGAGACAGACACCCGCCAGTCACCTTTAAGCAACGAGTGCTCGCAACAGTGAAACCAGTCTCGCGTAAGCGTACGCGTAATGTCGGTCCGGGCCGCTTCATCTCACAATACCGCTGAACCAAAGTATGACATGCTGGTAAGCAGTATGACTTATATCGTCCACAACTCACTTGTGTTCTACTCGTGCATAGCATCAACGCATAAAACCAGGCTCGGATGCCACTGTTGGGGAACGTAGTAATTTTAAAAAAAATCCTACGCACACGCAAGATCATGGTGATGCATAGCAACGAGAGGGGAGAGTGTTGTCCACGTACCCTCGTAGACCGACAGCGGAAGCGTTATCACAACGCGGTTGATGTAGTCGTACGTCTTCACGATCCGACCGATCAAGTACCGAACGTACGGCACCTCCGAGTTCTACACACGTTCAGCTCGATGACGTCCCTCGAACTCCGATCCAGCCGAGTGTTGAGGTGGAGTTTCGTCAGCACGACGGCGTGGTGACGATGATGATGTTCCACCGACGCAGGGCTTCGCCTAAGCTCCGCAACGGTATTATCGAGGTGTAATATGGTGGAGGGGGGCACCGCACACGGCTAAGAGATCTCAAGGATCAATTGTTGTGTCCTTGGGGTGCCCCCTGCCCCCGTATATAAAGGAGCAAGGGGGAGGCAGCCGGCCAAGGGGAGAGGCGCGCCATAGGGGGGGAGTCCTACTCCCACCGGGTGGTGGGAGTAGGACTCCTCCTTTCCTTGTGGGAGTAGGAGAAGGGAAGGCGGAAGGAGAAAGAAGGAAGGGTGCGCCCCCCCTTCCCTAGTCCAATTCGGACCAGACCATGGGGAGGGGTGCGGCCACCTTTTGAGGCCTTTCTCTCCTTTCCCGTATGGCCCATTAAGGCCCAATACGAATTCCCGGAACTCTCTGGTACTCCGAAAAATACCCGAATCACTCGGAACCTTTCCGAAGTCCGAATATAGTCGTCCAATATATCGGTTTTTACGTCTCGACCATTTCGAGACTCCTCGTCATATCCCCGATCTCATCCGGGACTCCGAACTCCTTCGGTACATCAAAACTCAATAAAACTGTCATCGTAACGTTAAGCGTGCGGACCCTACGGGTTCGAGAACTATGTAGACATGACCGAGACACGTCTCCGGTCAATAACCAATAGCGGGACCTGGATGCCCATATTGGCTCCCACATATTCTACGAAGATCTTTATCGGTCAGACCGCATAACAACATACGTTGTTCCCTTTGTCACCGATATGTTACTTGCCCGAGATTTGATCGTCGGTATCTCGATACCTAGTTCAATCTCGTTATCGGCAAGTCTCTTTACTCGTTCATTAACACATCATCCCGTAACTAACTCATTAGTCACAATGCTTGCAAGGCTTATAGTGATGTGCATTACCGAGTGGGCCCAGAGATACCTCTCCGACAATTGGAGTGACAAATCCTAATCTCGAAATACGCCAACCCAACAAGTACCTTTGGAGACACCTATAGAGCACCTTTATAATCACCCATTTACGTTGTGACGTTTGGTAGCACACAAAGTGTTCCTCCAGTAAACGGGAGTTGCATAATCTCATAGTCATAGGAACATGTATAAGTCATGAAGAAAGCAATAGCAACATACTAAACGATCGAGTGCTAAGCTAATGGAATGGGTCAAGTCAATCACGTCATTCTCCTAATGAGGTGATCTCGTTAATCAAATGACAACTTATGTCTATGGCTAGGAAACATAACCATCTTTGATTGACGAGCTAGTCAAGTAGAGGCATACTAGTGACACTCTGTTTGTCTATGTATTCACACATGTATTATGTTTCCGGTTAATACAATTCTAGCATGAATAATAAACATTTATCATGATATAAGGAAATATATAATACTTTATTATTGCCTCTAGGGCATATTTCCTTCAGTGAGCCCCTGAGCAGGGTTGTCGCTGTGACTTACCTCGATCCCGGCAGGCCTTGAGCAGGTTTTGAGGTTGCTGATGTGCCTTTTTCCTGAGGGGAGCCCTTTAGGGGCTCACGAGGTTTTAGACCTCCCGAGGAGCCTACTGATCCACCCGAGAGAGCCTCGCGAGGAGCGAATGTCGGACTATGGCAGGGTGTGCACGCGGTGATCCTACGGTGATTATACTCTTGATCCTGGGGGGAATTGTCACCACCCGGGCTTGCCCGAGCGCGGTCGACGCGCGCATACCACGCCCAGCCCCCGCTCACAAGGCGCTCGCAAGGGGAGGGGTAGCAGGTGTGAGCCTCGAAACAAAGCACGCAACCGAAAACACAAGAGATCAACACGAACAAGAGAAGACTCCCCCCATGCTTGACAACAAAAAAGACTTCAAGTTCAGTCAATAAAGGCGGCGAATCGACTTATGGAAAAAGGGATGAAAGCAAATGGCCGCGTCTGGCACCTAGCTAGTCTTCTTGTCTTCCCACCAGCGTGGAGCTAAGTGCTTTCACTGGATGTGAGCATAGTCATTGGGGGAAAGTGTCGACGGCCAGCGGAGCATGGTGCTTCCACTAGGACGTGGGCTGGAGCCCCCAAGGCTCGAGGGCGGCACTCCGGAGACTCCGGGGCGTGTACAACTCCACTCATTATTACGTGAGAGTGTCACGAGCGGAGACCTTCACTGGCGCGAGCCTTGCTTCATATCGCCAGGCGAGGGTCCCGCCCTATGCCACCCCGACCACCATTGGGACGTACGGAAACTAGGACGAGACCAAGGGGCAAGAGGGACACTAGCAGCGCCCTCGGCGACCACGGGCCCTCTGCCAGGGGAAAAGGGCTCGCCGGCACCTCCCCCAGCAGAGGACCTACCTCCGTGCAGCGCCCTGCTCCGCGCGGTGCAGGGGAGGCCCTGGCTCCTGGCCCCTCCCGCGCAGCCCCCAGTGCGCCACTCCTGCCAGGAGGGGGGCCATCGGCCCGGGGCCCCCGACCGCTGCTGCGACCTGGTTCACCTGCAGCCTAAGGTTAGCGTAAGCATGCTCCGGAGAAACCGGTGGTACCCTACTGTCGTCGCGCTTAAGGGGTCGGTGAAGCCTCCAGGCAGCTCGTGGAAGACCCCAGTCTCGGGCGTTCTGCCTTCCCATCCTGGCTTGGGGAACGAGCTCGGGTCTGCTCCTGGTGTGTACTACAGATCCATCATGCGGGGCACGTAGGCATCCATGTCCACCGTGCCGAAGCCATCGGTTGGGTGTCCCACGCCTTGGGCCACTGGCCGCGACGCCTGGCCTGTGTCCTGGCACGGCCTCGCAGGGGACCGACAGCGCTTGTTACTCCTGGAGGTGGTGCTGTCATGGTAGGACGCGTGGCGCCGGGGACCATGCTGATGTCGTCGGGTCCCCCCGATGCTCCGGCAGGCGCGCGAGCTCGTCTGGGCCTTGCGCGTGCCTCTGCCACAACCTGAGGCATGGGCAAGGAGGAGAAGGGCGCCGTACCTCTGCAAGCAGCGTCGAGCAGTTTGGCGACACGCTCCAAGAGTGCGTCGCGGCCGCTCTCCGCCAACCTGCACCGCAGCAGCTCCCGCGCCATGATGAGTGCAGCTTGCATGTTCGCCTGCTCCCGCCGGGTATGCGGTGCCGTCGCCACGGCGTACCCTGAAGATCGTGTGGTGGCACGCGTACGCCGTGGTGCAAGGGCGGACGGCGCCGACCCGCACCGCCCGCGTCCGGCGGTGTTGGGCGGTGTACGTGTCGCCTGGAGCGCGGAGTTGAGGTCTTCTTGGGCGGACGACGCCGCTCGGGCGGGCCAGGCAGCCCAGTGCTCGGCGTGAGCCCTCGAACCGTCAGCCATTAGAGCCGCGGGGTGATGGCGAGCCAATCGACGGAAGAGAGGCTTAGGTGCACCCCTACCTGGCGCGCTAAATGTCGAATTACGGGTTCCGCAGACCCTTGAGAGGTTCGAACTCTGGGGTGCGCAAGAATAACTCTCTTTCTCTCTCTCCTCAGCTCGCTTGCTCAACGATCCCACGGCCTAGCTCGACGAACCCAAAGAACAAGAGACACAGAGATTTATCCTGGTTCGGGCCACCTTGCGGTGTAATACTCTACTCCAGCTTTGTGGTGGATTGCCTCGAAGGGCTGAGGATGAAGTAGTACAGTGGATGAACAGCCTCCGGAGGTGAGGTGTTCTTGAGCTCGATGAGCTGGTGGGTGTGAGGACAATCTGAATGATATGTCCCCCTCTATGGTGGTGGCTAAGTCCTATTTAAAGGGGCCTTGGTCCTCTTCCCAAATGTTAGGCGGGAAGGGATCCCACAACGGCCAAGTTTGAAGGGAGACAACTAGTACAAGCTATCCTGACAAAAGTAATCCTCACCTGCAAAAGGCTCTGGTGGTGACGCTGCCGTGGGCTCCGCGATGACCTCCGTCCTGCCGTCCTGGCGGTCTTGGTCTTGTTGCATCGATATGGAAACCTTTGCCTGATTTCTCGGGACCCCGCGCCTGCGCTTGCCTCCTTAGCACCAAAGAGGAAACTGGTACACTGTGCCCGCTGGCGCCTGCCTGGCCTTGGTCGTCATGGCTCACATCATGTGCACCTCGCGAGGTGCCCCTTGCATAGATATCTCCGCTCCTCGGGAGCCAGCCTTGTGCGATTGCCCCCAGGGAGGTCTTGGTGTCCTCCGCCTCGTGAGGGTCTTGAGCTGTTGCTGCTGAAGCTGGGCCGTACTGGGCAGTTGATGGAGCCAGGCCGCGGGCCGCAGGCAGGCAAGTCTGGGCACCCCCGGTCCCAGAACGCCGACGACTTTGGAAAGTAGCATCATACACGGTAAATAGACAGATGAATCTCATCTGGGAAACTGCAGAAGTGGAAGGCAAATATTGAGCCTTCAGTGATGTTGAATGTCCTTACAACTTTAGGCCAGTGGCTATGGATAATTGCCCGCCCAACCTTCGTCCTCTTCAGCAAGACTTCAAATATTGTACCGTGGGTGTTGAATGAATACCTTCCTCGCCTCTTGACCATGCAGGTGGTTTGAGAGGTAATCATCGGTGAACTGCTTTGAAAATTACTGAAAACAAAGATATGCATAAATCACTGTTATAAATTTTGAAATGGCGCAAGGGGTAAAAACAAGGTAAAAGAGTTAGTACCATCCTATAGTTGACTGATGTCTTCTTCATTGTGCAAACAAAGATCTTGCTGTTATTCGTCGCAAGTTTCTTCATCCTAACAATCTTTCTGAGTTTCTTAACTTGACTGATATTCATGGACATCTCATTTCCCCATATCCAAAATGGGTCGAATAGTGGGTCTAAGCCACTGATAGCAGGACCTACATGTGCAAGACCAAATTGTAAGAAACCTAAGTATTAGAATGATTCCTGCAACTGCACAATAATGTGTTGTTAGCCAAAGGACCATGCTTGAACAAACCTCAATGGTAAACCGCAGTGTCTCCATTGTTTCCCTGCAACACACATAAGGAAGATCTTGATCAGGTTAACTGAGAGTTGCCATACTATCAGTAGAATATGTATTCAGTACAGCCAAATTCGATTTATTTCACATGCATAACAATACAAAATTTTACCCACGGCAAATGAAAATCAAATTGCAGAACTGAACCAAGCAGTTAAATGGATAGCAGACCAAATGAACCAAAATAGTTAACTGAGCACGACATTGCAGAATAGAAACATGTACTAGAAGATAAGACAGTTAACAAAACAAAGAATGCTTGAGAACAGTACTATGAAATGTAGCAATTGTTGGACCAAAGTGTTAACTAAACATTACATTTCAGAGGATCAAACTGTTAACTGAACATCAGATTGCATATTAACATTACAGAGGACAAATCACTAGAAGGCACTGGCGGTGGCCTCGAGAAAACAGCACGAACTGTATTTTAAAGTAGACAACCACGTGGCGGTGTCGACGGTGGCCTCGAAGACGAGGTGCTCCTCCAAGATCTAGCAGTCGGCACGCATGGCAGCCATAGCGACCTCGTGCGCGCGTGTGGCCGCATGCTACTGAGCTCCACGTTATACTGCGTGCAAAATGGTTGTGGGCGGCGCTTAATTGGAGGAGAGGGACAGTGCTTTCGGCAGAAGGTGTAGCGTCGTCGGTCGGGGAGTGTGGGACGGGAAAGGAGGAGGATGGTGTGGGTGGAGTGTGGATTACCTGACCATATCGACGAGGCCGTGTAGCAAGAATAAGGGTCAGCGGCGAGGAGGCCGCGCAACAAGAAGAAGGGTCACCGGCATGGAGGCGGCGCTGCAAGAAGAAGGGTCGCCGGCGAGGAGGTGGCGCTGCAAGAAGAAGGGTAGCTAGCGAGGAGGCGGCGCTGCAAGAAGAAGGGTCGCTAGCGAGGAGGCTGAGCTGCCAGTAAGCAACGGTGAAGGTTTGAACTTGGAAAGCAAGGAGGAATAGTGTAAATGTGGCTTTTGGTGGGAGGGAGGGGGCGGGGAGATAGATATTTCCGAGGTGGCAAAAAATTTCGCTCGGTGCCGCGAGAAACTGGTGCGCAAGTGTGGTTTAAGCGGGGGCGGTGGACTGTAGACGACGAAGCTTCCTGCATAAGCCAGACAAGACGGTGCGCCAAGATATTTTATATCGCATCTCACACGATTCTTTCTAGTAAACTGTTTGTGGTATACCTGATTTTTTCACTATGTTTTGGAAGAAAAAATGGTGTTACGGAGGGAAGGGATGGTGTTTGAATTGCTAGAACATTCACGTACAGTGAACATGCAACTAGTACATGAGTATCGTGTTTAAATTTGGAATTATTCTGGGTTCGTCTGGCATTTTTATGCATTAATTGAGTTTCTTGGCGTTTAATGTGCATAATTGAAATTTGAACTACAAGCACATGCTCCAGTGCACCCAAGTCTGTTGAAAAATCACATGTGTGTCTTTGGGTGAATTGATAGGTCCCATGCAAGAAATGGGAATGAAATTCAAACATCTGGGCGTCTTGGCTCGGCCGGAAAGATTGAGAAACTTGGTTTTTTAATTCCTGTAAATCCAAAACACGCCTGAAAATCATGAAACTTGACATGGTGTCATGACATGGCACCAACATGCTGCAGTAAATTTTTGGGCCGAATTGGGACAAGCTTCGGTATAAGCTTCTTGCAAACCGGAGCTTCCCTCAAGAAGGCTCGTGGTTCCGAGAGGGAACGTGTCACCTCCATGTGCGAAACAACATATGTACACTGCCTTCTCCTGCCTTAGTTTTTTTACACAGGCGGATTAGACCAAATAGAAGTATCGTGCTAAATTTTGGAATTATTCCGGGTTCGTTTGGCCATTTTTATATATTAATTGAGTTTCTGAGCATTTAATGTGTATAATTCAAATTTGAACTACAAGCACATGCTACAGTGCACCAAAGTTGGTTGAAAAATCACATGTGTGTCCTTGGGTGAATTTCTAGGTCCCATGCAAGAAATGAGAATGAAATTCAAACAACTGGGCGTCGTGGCTCGACCGGAAATATTGAGAAACTTGTTTTTTTAATTAATGTAAATACGAAACACGCCTGAAAATCATGAAACTTGGCATGGTGTCATGACATGGCACCAACATGCTTTGGTGTAGGCTTCTTGCAAACCGGAGCTTCCCTCAAGAAGATTCATGGTTCCGAAAGGGAACGTGTCACCTCCGTGTGCAAAACGACATACGTACACTGCCTTCTCCCGCCTTAATTTTTTTACAGAGGCAGATTAGAGCAAATAGACGTATCGTGCTAAATTTTGGAATTATTCCGGGTTCGTTTGGCCTTTTTTATACATTAAGTGAATTTCTGGGCATTTAATGTGCATAATTCAAATTTGAACTACAAGCACATGCTCCAGTGCACCAAAGTTGGTTGGAAAATCACATGTGTGTCCTTGGGTGAATTTCTAGGTCCCATGCAAGAAATGGGAATGAAATTCAAACATCTGGGCGTCGTAGCTCGGCCGGAAAGATTGAGAAACTTGGTTTTTTTAATTTATGTAAATCCAAAACATGCCTGAAAATCATGAAACTTGGCATGGTGTCATGAGATGGCACGAACATGTTACGGTAATTTTTTGGGCGAATTGGGACAAGCTTTGGTGTAAGCTTCTTGCAAACCAGAGCTTCCCTCAAGAAGGCTCGTGGTTCCGAGAGGGAACGTGTCACCTCCGTGTGTGAAATGACATACGTACACTGCCTTCTCCCGCCTTAATTTTTTTACACAGGCAGATTATACCAAATATAAGTATCATGCTAAATTTTGGAATTATTCCAGGTTCATTTGGCCTTTTTATACATTAATTGAATTTCTGTGCATTTAATGTGCATAATTCAAATTTGAACTACAAGCACATGCTCCAGTGCACCAAAGTTGGTTGAAAAATCACATGTGTGTTCTTGTGTGAATTTCTAGGTCCCATGCAAGAAATGAGAATGAAATTCAAACATCTGGGCGTCGTGGCTCGGCCGGAAAGATTGAGAAACTTGGTTTTTTCATTCATGTAAATCCAAACCCGCCTGAAAATCATGAAACTTGGCATGGTGTCATGACATGGTACCAACATGCTGCGGTAATTTTTTTGGCCGAATTGGGACAAGCTTTGGTGTAAGCTTCTTGCAAACCGGAGCTTCTCTCAAGAAGGCTCGTGGTTCTGAGAGGGAATGTGTCACCTCCGTGTGCGAAACGGCATACGTACACTGCCTTCTCCCGCCTTAATTTTTTTACATAGCCAGATTAGATCAAATAGACGTATCGTGCTAAATTTTGGAATTATTCTGGGTTCGTTTGGCCTTTTTATACATTAATTGAATTTCTGGGCATTTAATATGCATAATTCAAATTTGAACTACAAGCACATGCTCCAGTGCACCAAAGTTGGTTGAAAAATCACATGTCTGTCCTTGGGTGAAATTCTAGGTCCCATGCAACAAATGGGAATGAAATTCAAACAACTGGGCGTCGTGGCTCGACCGGAAATATTGAGAAACTTGTTTTTTTAATTAATGTACATCCCCTTTTTTATTTTTAATTAAGGCGCACACATTAACAATTAACAAAGTCATTTTGGAACAAGTGCTGCCACGTTACAAATCGGAAACACAAATATTATTGAAACCGTGGGCGTTCTACTTACCAATTACGTGCCGCCACGCATCCCCTTTTTTTATTGGCTAGGAGGTGCCGTGCGGGGTAGCTATTTGAGAACGGGAGGTGTGCGATCAGACCCTGCGCGTGCTCATCGGGAGGAGAGCCCTTTGACCTCTACCTGCCGCGCACCTCCCTCCCAACGTCTCCATTAATGGCGCCCGAGCCCCTGTTCCACGACATGGCTATATGTCTCACTGGACTTAGATTTAAGAGAGAAAAATGAAAATCTGAAAAGAAAGTTTTGCTCGGATCTTGATGTAAGATCCGACAGACCTATATAGTATCGACTGCGACTTATAGCAAGCATGATGAATTTAAGGACGATGACAGTGGATAATAATTGTCTTACATTTTAAGGAACATAATTAAAAAAAGTCACATGCGGCAACGCCCGAAATACACAAGGGCAAAAGAAGAAGGAAGACAACGATCTGGCTCGCTGATCTCTACTTTCTTGATGCGTTGCTGTAGGCCGTGGGAATTAGTCTCCGTAGCGAGCGGCGATGAGCTCTTTCTTGTCCTCAAGATGCTGCTTGAGAGCATCCACGGATTCCTCCACCAGCCTTCTGCGCTCGATGCGCAACATGGCATTCTCGTCCATAAGTTTCTCGACGATGACGCCGGTCCTCTTCACAAGGCAGTGGTCTCCTCCTGCTGCTCCGCACCTTCGATGATCTTTGCCCTCAGCAGGTCGCGCTCGGCCAGGAGCTTCGCATTGCTCTCATTTAGTTGCTGGATGACACCGGTAGCCTGTTCAACAGAGGCTTTCATGTCGTCCTGCAACCTCGCCCAGCCGGAGATATGATCCATCTGGCTATGGACGATCACATGCATGCGCCTGTAAGAGTCCTCGCCTGCCCGCGAGACATTTTCCCAGGCCGCCACGGCGCTGGAGGACATCTCTGCTGCATTCGCGGCACGGCAGGACATCTCTTCTGCTTCTGCGGCACGGCCGGACCAGTCCGCTGCATCGACGGCGCGGCGGGACCTCCGTGCTGCATCGGTGGCGCGGCGGGACCTCTGTGCTGCTACGGCCGCGCGGCGGGACATGCCAGCTGCTTTCGCGGCGAGGCGGGACATCTCTCGTGCTTCCGCTTCCATGCTCGCATCTCCCTGGTGGCAATCTCTCTACCCAGAAATCACGCTGGCCATGGCAGACGCAAGGGAACAATGATGAATGACTTGTTTGTTTTGTGGATGAGGAGTTGAGGAGGAATGTGCAGTCATCTTGGAGTAGTAGTATTTATAAACGAGTACTAATACGCTCCTAAGTGTGAAACCGTTTAGGTTTTGATCGGTGTGAACAGGTTTGCAATTAAATATAGCGTGGCAGTAATTTGGAATGTGACGGGACGCAGGCTCAAAATTTATTGACGGTTATAAGTGCGGCACTATTCCCGGAAGGTGTAACGTGGGCACGCCTTCTCGGTCGCGTATGTGGCGTTGGCACCATAGGGTGCACCACAATAGGCAATGTCCGCACACGTCTTGTTCCAACAACCGTGCGCGCTCGTTATTACCATCGTGTACGCTTCTTTTAATTAGAATGTGTGTGCCCGTCTAGCGCACACACATTGATCTATCTAACTGTTTCTATTTGTTGTGGCTAATCGCAAACAGTTTATCCCTGTGAAGTGTATGCCATCAATCGCAGACACTTTGTTCTGGCTGACCCATTTCTGTTCTGTTGCCTAATCGCAAACAGTTAATCCTTCTGAAACGTATGACCTCAATCGCACACACCTTTATCTAGCTGCCCATTTCTATTGTTCCTCCTCATCACAAACAGTTCATCCGAGTGAACCGTATGCTGTATATCGCACATGCCTTCATCTGGCTGCCCATTTCTTTTGTTTCGCCCTATCACAAACAGTTCATTGAACTAAACCGTATGCCCTGCATCGCACACGCAATTAAAATCAGAACCGTGTTTGATGCATCCGGCATCGCAAATGTTTTGCACCTTTTTTGACGGTTCTTTTACACCACCGTTTGCGATTATTGCATCACGCACAGTTTCGTCGAAGGGTCTCTGATCGTAGTGTCGCGTTAGCAGCAACCTGCAGTAGTGAAGATCTATCCATAGAGATGCATAGCAACGAGGGGGAGAGTGTGTCTACGTACCCTCGTAGACCATAAGCGGAAGCGTTTAGTAATGCGGTTGATGTAGTCGAACTTCTTCGTGATCCAACCGATCGAGTACCAAACGTACGACACCTCTGCGTTCAGCACATGTTTAGCTCCGTGACGTCCTCACCCTCTTGATCCAGCAAGACGGCGAAGTAGTGGATGAGTTCCGGCAGCACGACAGCGTGGTGACGGTGGTGGTGATGCTATCTCCGCAGGGCTTCGCCTAAGCACTACGAAAATATGACCGAGGGACGAAACTGTGGAGGGGGGCGCTGCACACGGCTAAGAGATTGTCGTGGATAAGTGTGGCGCCCCCTCCCACATATATATATAGGTGGGGGAGGGAGAAGCAACCAAGGAGGCGCCCCAAGCGGGGCCGAATCCCACTTGGGGTCTTGCCCCTAGCCGCCCCCTTGCCTTTCTAGGCGCGTGGGGAAAGGCAGGGGAGAGGTGGGGCCCCGTCCCTTTCCTTTCTCCCATATGGAGGGGAAGGCAAGATGGGCTAACCGTCCCCCCTTTCCTTCCCTAGGGCCGGCGTCCAGGGAGAGGGGCGCGCCAGCCCCCTTGTTGACTGGTGTGTCTCTCCCCTTGGCCCATTAGGCCCATAGACCTCCCGGGGGTGTCCGAATATCAACGTCTTGTATATCAATCTTTACCTCAAGACCATACCGGAGCTCCTCGTCATGTCAGTGATCTCATCCGGGACTCCGAACAACATTAGGTCACCAAATCATATAACTCATATAACACTATATTGTCAACGAACGTTAAGCGTGCGGACCCTATGGGTTCAAGAACTGTGTAGACATGGCCGAGACACCTCTTCGGTCAATAACCAACAGAGGAACCTGGATGCCCATATAGGTTCCTACATATTCTGCGAAGATCTTATTGGTCGAACCGTTATGACAACATACGCAATTCCCTTTGTCTGTCAGTATGTTACTTGCCCGAGATTCGATCGTCGGTATCTCTATACCTAGTTCAATCTCCTTACCGGCAAGTCTCTTTACTCGTTCCATAATACATCATCTTGTAACTAACTCCTTAGTCATTTGCTTGCAAGGCTTCTTATGATGTGTATTACCGAGAGGGCCCAGAGATACCTCTCTGATACTCGGAGTGACAAATCCCAATCTCGATCTATGCCAACTCAACAAACACCTTCGGAGATACCTGTAGAGCATCTTTATGTCACCCAGTTACGTTGCGACATTTGATAGCACACAAGGTATTCCTCCGGTATTCGGGAGTTGCATGATCTCATGGTCGAAGGAATATGTATTTGACATTCAAGAAAGCAGTAGCAGTAAACTGAACGATCATATGCTGAGCTAACAGATGGGTCTTGTCCATCACATCATTCTCCTAATGATGTGATCCCATTATCAAACGACAACACATGTGTATGGTTAGGAAACCTTAACCATCTTTGATCAACGAGCTAGTCTAGTAGAGGCTTACTAGCGACACGGTATTTGTTTATGTATTCACACATGTATTTAAGTTTCCAATCAATACAATTATAGCATGAATAATAAACCTTTATCATGGATAAGGAAATATAAAATAACAACTTTATTATTGCCTCTAGGGCATATTTCCTTTAGATAGATTGAACACACTCGGGTGAATTTCTGACAGATTAATCATGGTGGCCCGCGCGTCCGCAGTGCCAAGGACGTGGGTGAAGTGCTTGAAGGAGGCCGAAGCCGTGGCGTCAGGGTCAGAGATGGTGCTGCCCTCCACTTGCAGCGAGAAGATGTGATTTCTCTTCTTTCTGTGGGGCACATGATATGGAGGTTGTCGGTGTCAAAACCGGCGGATCTCGGGTAGGGGGTCCCGAACTGTGCGTCTGAGGTTGATGGTAACAGGAGACGGGGCACATGATGTTTACCCAGGTTCAGGCCCTCTCTATGGAGGTAATACCCTACTTCCTGCTTGATTGATCTTGATGAATATGAGTATTACAAGAGTTCATCTACCTCGAGATCGTAATGGCTAAAACCCTAAAAGTCTAGCATGTATGACTATGATTCTGCCTCTACGGACTAAGCCCTCCGGTTTATATAGACACCGGAGGGGACTAGGGTTGTACAAAGTCAGTTACAGAGAAAGGAATCTTCATATCAGGGTGCCAAGCTTGCCTTCCACACCAAGGAGAGTCCCATCCGGACACGGGAGAGAGTCTTCGGTCTTGTATCTTCATGATGTCTACTAAGCAACCTTCTCCTTCTAGACGTTGTTGGGCCTCCAAGTGCAGAGGTTTGTAGGACAGTAGCAAATTCCTCAAGTGGATGACCTAAGGTTTATCAATCTGTGGGAGGTGTAGGATGAAGATGGTCTCTCTCAAACAACCCTGCAACCAAATAACAAAGAGTCTCTTGTGTCCCCAACACACCCAATACAATGGTAAATTGTATAGGTGCACTAGTTCGGTGAAGAGATGGTGATACAAGTGCAATATGGATGGTAGATATAGGTTTTTGTTATATGAAAATATAAAAACAACAAGGTAGCAAGTGGTAAAAGTGAGCGTAAACGGTATTGCAATGCTAGGACACAAGGCCTAGGGTTCATACTTTCACTAGTGCAAGTTCTCTCAACAATAATAACATAATTGGATCATATAACTATCCCTCAACATGCAACAAAGAGTCACTCCAAAGTCACTAATAGCAGAGAACAAACGAAGAGATTATGGCAGGGTACGAAACCACCTCAAAGTTATTCTTTCTGATCGATCTATTCAAGAGTTCGTACTAGAATAACACCTTAAGACACATATCAACCAAAACCCTAATGTCACCTAGATACTCCAATGTCACCTCAAGTATCCGTGGGTATGATTATACGATATGCATCACACAATCTCAGATTCATCTATTCAAACCAACACAAAGTACTTGAAAGAGTGCCCCAAAGTTTCTACCGGAGAGTCAAGACGAAAACGTGTGCCAACCCCTATGCATAAGTTCACAATGTTACGGAACCCGCAAGTTGATCACCAAAACATACATCAAGTAGATCACGTGAATATCCCATTGTCACCACAGATAAGCAGATGCAAAACATACATAAAGTGTTCTCAAATCCTTAAAGACTCAATCCGATAAGATCACTTCAAAGGGAAAACTCAATCCATTACAAGAGAGTAGAGGGGGAGAAACATCATAAGATCCAACTATAATAGCAAAGCTCGTGATACATCAAGATCGTACCACCTCAAGAACACGAGAGAGATCAAACACATAGCTACTGGTACATACCCTCAGCCCCGAGGGTGAACTACTCCCTCCTCGTCATGGAGAGCGCCGGGATGATGAAGATGGCCACCGGTGAGGGATCCCCCTCTGGCAGGGTGCCGGAACAGGGTCCCGATTGGTTTTTGGTGGCTACAGAGGCTTGCAGCGGCGGAACTCCCGATCTATTGTGTTCCCCGATGTTTTTAGGGTATATGGACATATATAGGTGAAAGAAGTCGGTCAGGGGAGCCACGAGGGGCCCACGAGGGTGGGGGCTTGCCCAGGTGGGCACGGCGCGCCTCCCTGCCTCGTGGCTTCCTTGAAGCTTCCCTGACGTCTACTCCAAGTCTCCTGGATTGCTTCCGTTCCAAAAATAACTCTCCCGAAGGTTTCATTCCGTTTGGACTCCGTTTGATATTCCTTTTCTTCGAAACACTGAAATAGGCAAGAAAACAACAATTTGGGCTGGGCCTCCGGTTAATAGGTTAGTCCCAAAAATAACATAAAAGTGTTTAATAAAGCCCATAAACATCAAAAACAGATAATATAATAGCATGAATACTTCATAAATTATAGATACGTTGGAGGTGTATCACTTCACATCCCATCAGTCCGGCCCACGTACCATAATCCGGACGCCCGAGGACCCCTTAATCCAGGACTCTCTCAGTAGCCCCTGAACCAGGCTTCAATGACGAGGTGTCCGGCGCGCAGATTGTCTTCGGCATTGCAAGGCAGGTTCCCTCTCCGAATACTCCAAAATAGTCTTTGAACACAAGAATCGTGTCCGGCTCTGCAAAACAAAATACCACAGACCACCACGGAGAGTATAATATTTCACGAGTCCAATCTGCTGACAACTTTTTGTAGCGTGACATCGCGTCACCACCCGGTTATTATTTCGAACCGTTTTTTAGCCTGTCGCTCCATGTTTGAGACGTGGTTTTATTGGCACGTCTTGTCGAAGCAGAGATCGTGTCCCCTTATTGCGGGATTCTCATCAATACGGGCGTGGGTAACCCAACCGTTCGGTTGTCATGATTCCTTAGGAGTAGGCAGGTTTTAAGGCTTAGGAGGAGGCGTTTGATATTCATCGCTTTTATAAAGGGGCTAAGACCCGTCCTTCTCCTCTACGCCAACCCTTTCTTCAACATCTCCAACCCCGAGTTCCATCACCCAAGGTTCAATTTAATTGCTTCGAGCTTCCCAGTCATGTCCGGACCCAGCCCTCAAGGCCGGTGGGTGGCTTCCTTTGTCACAGAGGAGGATATTGCGAAGCTCCGGGCGCCAAGATACCTGACCGCGGAGATCCCCCTAGGCTCCCTGCTCAAGGGTAGGTTATTCCTACTCCCAGATCCGGCGAGAGGGTCGTATTCATCTCCCACTTCCTCCGGGGGCTAGGGTTCGCTCTCCATCCCTTCATTCGAGGGCTTATGTTCTATTACGGGCTAGATTTTCACGATCTAGCTCCAGACTCCTTCCTTCATATCTCGTCGTTCGTCATCACGTGCGAGGCCTTTCTCCGCATCCCCCCCACTTCGGCTTATGGCTCAAGACCTTTAACGTGAAGCCGAAGGTAGTCGAGGGGAAGCAAGCGGAGTGCAGTGGTGCTACGGTGAGAAAACTCACCAATATGTCTTGGCCAAAAGGCTCTTTCACGGAAACTTCCAACCTATGGCAGCGGGAGTGGTTTTACATCACTGAACCCCGTGGCACCAAGTGGGCAGCTACACCTGCGTTCCGATCTGGCCCTCCGTTACGACTTGCATCATGGATTAATAAGGGGCTGGACTGGGGATCAATTGATGAAGTGCAGACGCTGCAAAGCCGCATCCGGAGCCTCATTGAAAAGGACACCGGCCTTATCAACTTAATCCAAGTAATGCTAGTCCGCCGGGTCCTACCGTGCCAGCGACGGCCTCTCCACATGTGGGAGTTCAATACGGAAGGACCACGAACCCTTCAGCAGTTCTTCGGCACGACGCACAAAGGAATGTGGAAATTATTCTTCAGGACATGAAAGCAGTGGCCGGATACTACAGAGGACATCGGCCTTGACTGCAACTATCCGGATACCTCGGTAAGCACTCGACTCGCGAACACAGCTTAGTTAAATATCCCATAATAAGATACTGAGAAAATCATCTTCTTCCAGGGCTGGATAAAGAAGGCGGAGCGAATTAGGTGTTCGGCCCCTCTTCCCGAAGACTCGGCTAGTCCCGTGCTAACAAGGATGCTGGTCCTGGCACCATACCAGGTGCCGGTGAAAGAGGGCAATGTGGAGAGCAAGAAGGCCAAAGGTGGCCTCCATTCTGAAGGCACACCAGACACTATGTCCGGGGAAGTTAGGGCTCCCTCTTTTGAAGACAAAAGAGAAGGAGAAGCTGACACCCTTTCTCCCCATGGTAAGAAAAGGAGCGCCTCCGAACATTTGGAGGTAAAGGCTCCCAAGCGAGGGAAGATGTCCCTTTCACGCGGTTCGGGTTTGGAAGACGGTGCTGTCGCGCAGTTCCTCCGCAAGGACAAGCCTTTAGCCGAGTCGTAAGTGAACAAGGGTGTCCTAAGCATATCCCGTTCCTTTCAGGCTACAAGGGTAACATTTAATATATATTTGCAGTCCGGCGCGCAGTCTTCCTTAACAGTCCTCCTCCTCGGGGGATCTGCTTCTGGAGATGATGGAACGCGAGACGCCTCCACAGGCTCCCTCGCCCAATAGGGTGGACGACTCCGAGGTGTCGTCCTGGACGATCCTTCCCGATCAACAAGTGGTGCGGGGGACAATGAAGACAACGCCCGAAGGTGAAACTTCGGTCGCCCAGGACCCGGGGTATGCGGCCCCAACATGAATCAACCATAAAGGCCTCGGACTATCTGGTTTACAGCCGGGGACGACCCTAGAGTCGAGTAAACATATCCCTTTGAAGGGAGTCCGCACTCCCGCAGCCGCTCCCAGGAATCCGGAGGCGTCGGATACAATGATGGGCATGTTGCAACATGCGTCCGTCTCGGAGGAACATCGTACCTTAATGAGTATGGTGGCTGAAAGGATTCTGTCCGTGAAAAGCGGATTGAACGAAGCCTTCATGGAACTGCTAAGAGGCTTCGAGGTACGTACTGTAATATTTTCAATTGTGTTCTGTATGCAAAATGCACCTGTATATAGATAGTAGCCCCTGAGACTCTGGTTGGCGCCCAAAGGGAGGCGATCAGAGGATCAAAAAAGATATGCTTAGGAAATAATCCAATTAATTGGAACACAGGCTGCTACATACATGGCGACTGCCCAAGCTACAGAGGTTGTATGTCTAAAGCAAAAACTTGATGCTGCGGATGAGGACATCACGCTTATTAACAGGCGGCTCGACGAGGCGCAAGGTATGTTTTTGGGGCAGTCATTATACGTGAGTATGATAAGATGAGCGTGACGCTGAGAATTGTGTTACTGAGCTATGCGTAACTGCAGATAGTGCGGACGCGGTTGAGACCCTTCGGGCTGAACTTGCCCGGGCCAAGGAGCAGGACAGGATGAGTGATGCGGCTGCCACGAAGGCAGCTGCTGAGTTAAAGGCCGAACAGGTTGCTATCCGCCAGTGCGAGGAGAGAATATCCATTATGGCGAGCGAGCTAAAGGATGCCACCGTCTGATGTGAATCCCTCGAAAAGGATAACAAAGCCAAAACGACCTATCTCGACAAGGCCTTACGAGAGGCGAGTGAAGCCCGGTCCGAGACTAGAGCGGCTCGGGAGGAGATCCGGCAAGCTGGGGAGATCGCGGCCGGTAAGCCCTTCTTATTACAAACTATATTTGGAGATCCTAAGTATGCCCCGCTTAATCAAATGTGGAGTTCTCCAGACGCATTTTTGGACTTGCCGAAGAGTGCCTCTGATGCGACGCAGTCTTTCCAAGCGCAAGAAGGACATGCAACGGAAAAGCTTTTCTGGTCGCAATTCAGCATGCCAAAGCGTCCGCTGTTGCTGAACAAACAGATGGCCCAGTGGGCCGAGCTCCACGAGATGTCCGGATTTGCCATGAAGGACATCGTGGTCCGGCTGTCGCCAGCCGAGCCAATTCCGAATAGTTATTTCAGTTTGGTGCAGCAACTTGTTGATGCGGTGCCGCGTATCGATGCCGTGAAGTGGTCAACGTGCATTGAAGGTGCACGGATGGCCTTTGCCCGCGTCAAGACGTACTGGGCGAAGATGAAGGCCAGCGATATTGCAACGAAGAGTCCACCCGAGGGCAAGGACAATCACACGCCAGAGCACTATTTTGAAGATGTCCTAGAGGGTGCCCGCTTGATAGAGGGTCAGTGCTCGAAGGATATGATGTTCGAGTGAATGTATCGAAATTGTAAAAACAATATTTATGATATATTAAGGCTATGTTTTTTTATATTTTTGCCTGAAAAGGTTTGGTTCCTCCTGTGCAGCCGTTTTTTTTGTATAATCTGAAAGTTTACCAGTCGCCGGCTTCGGCCCCCTCGCATATAATACGTGGGTGTTCGGAAAAGCACTTGATCACTCTTGACCCAACGTCTTGGTTCGTGAAGGAGGTGTCAATGCGGCGAACTAGGCAATCAGACTATAGGGCTTTAACACTTTCACTTAGCCATAGGAGTTTGATGGTGGGTCTACGATATAGCCCCTGGTATGTACGCGATTGTCCAAATACGGTGCGTTACATAGGTGACCAGAAGAACGGTCCTTCGTGTAATACGGAAGGAATCACAAAGATTCCGATGAGTCATCAAGTGGTTGACCAGCTCTCGTTGCATCATGACAGTCAATTTTCGGCTTTCTCTACTAAGGTGCTCATCCGGATAAACCGGGACACAATCGCAGTAGTTCTCCATTTACTACCCTAGCCGATAGAGCGGAACATAAGGTAGTAAGCACAGGAGCCGGGCAACCCAACTATTGACCAAAGACATGATTCGGAGCTGGTGCATATAAGGCCAAAATCGTGATGCTGAAGTGTGCTATAAAGCTGTTCGGACTTGTCGGTAACTCATTTGTTCCCATATCGAGCCCCTGGCAATTTGTGCCGAGGTGCGTGTGTGAAACAACCGAAGAAGCAAAATTTTGTTCTTTAGAAAAAGCGAATACTGAATGCGGATTATGTTCACTGGAACCTGATTGATATGTCAATTGCCATCTTATAGATAATAACGCCACAACCCAGGCTATTTGACATGCCGGTGGTCGAAGGCTGAGGGAGAAGGCACTTTACAGGCTCGAAATAGAGAGTGCGGTCTACACAAAATTATTTGGACCTCCTGTCGCACGTCTGCGCCGCCTTGCCTCGGTGAAAGGACTCCTTAACAGGAATAGCCTTTGGGTAAGTGTACGAAGCCAAACTCCGGAAGAGTCCGTGAGATGACCAGTCTTTGAGCCACCTGTGATAAAAGATAAAAAATAGTTAGAAAAGAAAATGAGGCTATGGGAGTGCTTGTAAGCCTGTCTGTATTGTGCCTCCGCCGATGACCAGGGTATTTTAAGTACATAATTATGTATACATGGTACAAACTTCGCGGGTATATGAGGCGAACGACGGAGGACGAACTGCTAATCCAACTCTGAAATTGATCGGTTCCATTTAATAGAGACCGGCGGCTTAATGGCCGATGAGATATGCGGCTTGATGAGGCCGCTTTGTACTTCGGCAGTAATAGCCGTAGTATGATCCTCTGTACAGAGGGAGTGTTCTGTATTTCCATTTATTGTTATGACGCCACGTGGACCAGGCATCTTAAGTTTTGCGCGGTGTAGGATCGGAAGTATGTCTAGAGGGGGGGGTGATTAGACTACTTGACCAAATAAAAATCAAGCCTTTTCCCAATTTTAGTTCTTGGCAGATTTTAGCAACTTAGCACAAGTCAAGCAATCAACGTACACATGCAATTCTAAGAGTATAGCAGCGGAATGTAAAACAATTGCATATGAAGGTAAAGGGATGAGTTTGAGGGAGCAAACGCAATGTTGACACCGAGATTTTTTATCCGTGGTTCCGATAGGTGGTGCTATCGTACATCCACGTTGATGGAGACTTCAACCCACGAAGGGTAATGGTTGCGCGAGTCCACGGAGGGCTCCACCCACGAAGGGTCCACGAATAAGCAACCTTGTCTATCCCACCATGGCCGTCGCCCACGAAGGACTTGCCTCACTAGGGTAGATTTTCACGAAGTAGGCGATCTCCTTGCCCTTACAAACTCCTTGGTTCAACTCCACAATCTTGTCGGAGGCTCCCGAGTGACACCTAGCCAATCTAGGAGACACCACTCTCCAAGAAGTAACAAATGGTGTGTTGATGATGAACTCCTTGCTCTTGTGCTTCAAATGATAGTCTCCCCAACACTCAACTCTCTCTCATAGGATTGGATTTGGTAGAAAGAAGATTTGAGTGGAAAGCAACTTGGGGAAGGCTAGAGATCAAGATTTATGTGGTTGGAATGGAATATCTTGACCTCAACACAAGTGTAGGTGGTTCTCTATCAGAAAATATGTATTGGAAGTGTAGGCATGTTCTGATGGCTCTCTCCCTGAATGAAGAGTGGGTGGAGGGGTATATATAGCCTCCACACAAAATCTAACCGTTACACACAAATCACCAAACTCGGTGGGACCAAATCATTAAACTCGGTCGGACCGATTTAGTTCAAAATGTGAACGTTGGGATTCTCGGTGGGACCGACATGTCAACTCGGTGGGACCGACGTCATTAGGGTTAGGGCATAACATAATCTCGGTGAGACCGATTACACAAACTCGGTGAGACCGATTTTGGTAATAGCCAAACAGAGAGTTGGCCAGGCAAACTCGGTGGGACCGATTCGCTCATCTCGGTTGGACCGAAACATTACGAAAAGGAAACAGAGAGTTTGCATTGCAATCTTGGTGGGACCGATCGCTCATCTCGGTTTGACCGAAACGTTACGAAGGGAAACCGAGAGTTTGCAACCCCATCTCGGTGAGATCGAGATCCCTATCGGTGAGACCGAATTGATTAGGGTTTCTGGCAGTGGCTATGTCAATTGAACTCGGTGGCTCCGGATGTGAAACTTCGGTGGGGCCGAGTTGGACCTTTTGGTTTAGGACATATGTGGATATGAGAAAGTAGTGGAGGGTTTTGGAGCATATCACTAAGCATTTTGAGCAAGAATCTCATTAAGCAACACCTCATCCCTTCTTAATAGTATTGGCTTTTCCTATAGACTCAATGTGATCTTGGATCACTAAAATAGAAAAATGTAGAGTCTTGTGCTTTGAGCTTGAGCCAATCTTTTGTCCTTAGCATTTTGAAGGGCCCACTTTCTAATCCATGCCATGCCAAACATTGAGCTTTCCTGAAATATTTATCTTGGAATAGCATTAGCTCAATGAGCTATATGTTGTTAGGAATTACCAAAACCACCCAGGGATAGTTGCACTTTCAATCTCCCCCTTTTTGGTAATTGATGACAACACATAGATCAAAGCTTCGACAAATGATAAATAAGATTGAAAAACATTGTCACTTTGAGAAGTATGTGATAAGCAAGAGCTCCCCCTAAATTTGTGCATTATTTAAGATTTGCTTTTGAATGCAAATGCACAATTGATTAGGATCATGGGTTACTCTTCCATGTCACATACATCTTGGTGGAGCGCTCAAAATGATAGAGATTAAAAGCATGCACTCATCACCAAGCAAAGTGAATGATCATAATAGGATATGAAAGATAGCATTATCCAACAAGCATTAAGGGTAGCATATGATCAAACACTTGACCAAATAAGTATCTCACAAGGACAAAAAGTAGTATCACACAAGCACGCAGTAAAGTTTCAAACCAACCAAAAAGAGTGCAAAGAGAGATAAAAACCAACACACACTCTCTCTCTCTCTCGAAGCCTATGATCTATACATTTTTCTCCCCCTTTGGCAACAAGTTACCAAAAAGTTCGAAAATGCATAGTGCTAAACGACGCTCAGGCTTGATCTTCAGGAGGTGGTGTTGAGAGAACGCCAAGGACGAAAGCTTCTGATGAAGTGGCTGGAGCTGGTGGAGTAGCTGCTGGAGTTGGAACTGGAGTTGTAGCTGCTGGTGCTGATGCTGTAGCTCTAGTGTCTGTCACTGGCACTGCAGCAGATCTCTGTCCTCTGGGTACTCTAGCAAATGCATCTGTGGTAGACTTGCCCTTCTTCTCCTCTGCTTCCTCCTGAAGTTGCTTAACTGCAGTTTGGATCTCTGTGATCTTGACATCAAGGTCATAGAATTTTGTCTCAAAAATCCTTTCCAAGCTCTCCTGGTTCTTGGTCAGGGTGGCCAGGCCCTGCTCAATCCTCGGAGTGGATTGGATCAGATATCCAAGCTGGTCTTGCTTGCTCTTCAAGAAGACCTGAGATGCCTCTTCCACAGTTGGCATCTTTGCAGCCTTCTCACCTTTAGCTTTGGCTTTCTTCTCTTGTGCTTGCACAGATGATGGTTCATTCTCAGTCATGACAACTGTGTTGTCCTCAAATTCAGCATAGATGGGTAGATGTTCCTTGTCCAAGATGTACTTGCCTTTGCCCATCTTTGAGTTGATGAGCTCCTGGATGTGTGGGGCATATCCACAACTTCTCTTCTGATCAGCTGCAGTCCTCTTGATTGATTCCACAATCAGGCTCATAACCTTGAACTTCTATGGGACATCAAATATGTGCAGCAGGTTGATAGCATGTCCTCTGATCATCTTGTGATCATCTGACTTGGGTAGAAGTGTGTGCCTCATAATCCAATTGATTGTTGGCAGACCAGACAACAAATAGTGTATAGATCCAAACTTATGTGTGTCCAAAGCATCATCAGGGATCTCTTTGTACATATTGGCCATAGAGTTGTGGTCTTTCTTCTTCTTGGCATAGACATCCAAGTCATCCTCATGTTCCTCAGGAGCATTTATGAGTTTTGCCCATTCTTCAACTGTAGACTGGTACCTAGTACCCTCAGACATCCACACAATCCTTCCATCTGGATAGAAGTGTGCAGTGGAGTAAAATTGCATAATGAGCTCATCATTCCACTTGGTGAACTTCTGAGCCACAAACTCATCAACTCCACATGCCTTGAAGCTGTCATATACACCAGGGAAGTGATCCTCATTTTCCTTAATGAATTTCCAATCAACCCATCTCATGTCACACAGTATGGGCTTCTTGTCAAGTAAAACAGTCTCATATAAGTCCCGCTGTTCCTTAGTGTGGAATCTGTAGTCCACAGCAGTCCTTCTCCTGGTGGCATATGGATCAGACTCTCTCCATAGCCTCAATCCTGAATCCTTCCTGATTTTCATATTCTCTGCAACTGGGTGTGCATCATTGTGATCAAGGATCTTGGGCTTCAGCTTCCTCAAAACAACAGAATCATCTTCCTCTTCTTCTTCAGCAGCTTGAGGCACTGGGGCCTTGTTCTTCTCCTCAGCAGGGATGTTCCTGGTGCTCCTCTTGGGTTTTGGCTTTGGAGCTGGAGCAGCAGTCTTAGGAGCAGTTTTGGGCTTAGATGGAGCAGCCCCTGCCTTAATTGCATCTCCCATAAGCTTTTGAGCTTTGGGTGCTGGTGCTGCATCCTCTTCCTCTTCCTCTTCTTCAGAATCTCTCATCATTGAAGGTTTACCAATAACTCTGGCAATGGTCTTCTTGACCCTTTCTTTCCTCTTCTTACCATCTCCAGTTTCCTTGGGTTCAAGAGTGAACTCCATTGTTTCTCCTGTGGCAACTTTCCTTGGCTTAGACATGGGTTGTCTTCTTGTTGGCATCTTAGTTTTCAGACCTGGCTTAGTTGCAGCAGCTGAGCCATACTCTTTCTTTAGCACTTTCTTCTTTGAAGTGGCTTCATCTTCAACAGCCACATAATCTTCATCTTCAGAGTCAGAAGTCCTCTTCTTCCTTGTTCTGGTAGCAGCCTTTGGCAGATTGCTTGGAGTGCTCCTGCTGCCTTCATCATAGCTGCTAGAGGGACTAGTGCCCTCACTTAACTGAACCTGTTCCTCTCACTTCTTCTGGCTGTCACTTTGGTCAGACATCTTGCAAGTACAGTGTCAGCAGACCCTGTGAATAGGTTATAGATGAGGTAGAGTAGATGAGCATCACAAAGTATAGGAGTTTTTGCAAAACAGATGACTTAAAAACTTAGTTTTAGTTCTTCACAGAAAGCATTTCGGATCTACCGATTTGTAAAGTCGGTGATACCAAAGCAGCTTTTGGAACCTGAACTAGTGAACTCGGTCAGACCGAGTCACAGTTCGGTGGTACCAAGACTGCTAGGGTTTCACAGAGAATCGAACTCGGTCACACCGATTTGCAATTTTCGGTTGGACCGAAAATGCGAGTGCTCTGGCCTAAGCCAAAATCGGTGAGACCGATTTCTACAACTCGGTCGGTCCGAGATGAATTCGGCGGAGACCTAACCCTAAATTTTCAAATCCAAACTAATCTACGGGACGTTTTCGCTGGACAGGATGATTTCAATTATGGCAAGAAACATGGCAAAGCAATGTGCTAAGAATCGGAGTTAAAGATTAGCACAATGATCAAGTCCGTACCCTAGTGCGGTGACGAACTTGCTACGGCGGCAAAGGCGGAGAAGATTTCCGTTGACGGCGGCGGAGACCGGCGGCGGGAGGTCGCTGGCGACTAGAGGACGATCCGGAGACCAGAGGAGGTAGAGTAGGTTACGCGCGGGCGAAGGGGTTCGGAGAAATTTCCAAATTTTGACCCAGCGGTATATATAACCTGACCCTGTCGGTGTGACCGAGTGGAACGACTCGGTGGTACCGAGATGCAAAACTGCAAGAAGTTACTACAACTCAGTGTGACCGAAAAGTTCTAATCGGTTGCACCGAGATTGAAAACCCTAGATCAACTTGGTGACTCGGTAGGACCGAAAAGGATGAATCGGTCAGACTGAGATGCACAAAGAGGTTTTGGAGGTTTAAATCTATGACAAATCGGGATCTCCGAGTGCTCCTCACATAGAGTGGTTCGAATCTAACTTGATCAAACTTCGTGATGTAGCATGAATAGAGTTTGAGATGAGAAAAGCATAGATAGCTAGAGGGTGTTCTTAGGCATTCTTGTCCATCCATTTGGCAAAAGAGAAAGAGCCAAACAATCATAGCAACAAATGGATGTCCTCGAATGAGCAAAATATGCAACCAACATGCTCACACAATAAAATGGCAAATGAAATATGTGACAAAGCATGCACAAACATTCTAGCATCTATCAGGCAATTGGCGATGACTAGGTCATCTATATATGAGTATATTGACTTAGGAGTCAAATGAGAACATTTGATCATAGGTCATACTCATCGTTTAAGCACAAGTGGGGTTACCACTTTTACATAAAGCATTGTTGTGTTCACACCATTAGAGTTGCTTTAGCTCATTGATTTGAGTAAAGCTCCCCCTAGATGTGATATCCCCCCCCAGAGGGATGAACTAACCTTGGGTTTTGTCGATGATGACTTCATGTAGGTGTTGAAGATGTAGATGCTCAATGTTGATGTAGATCATTTGGAGCAATCCTTTGGAGTGAGTTGCACTTTCAATACCTATACGGGTTAGTCCCACAAGGAACAAACAAGGATATCCATAGACATAGAGTGACGCATACACAAGATGATGTCCATGAAGTCATTAGGTTACCTTGTCCCTTGTCTTACCAACAAGAGGGTTTGTGACTCCTTGAACTAGTGCAAGATATGGAAGTTGTTTTCACTTGTCCTTGCCAAAATGATAGGAGTGAAGTATGTTGGCGGAGTCACCCTCAAGAACTCTCTAGTTCTTCTTCTTCTGGATCCACACCATCTTGATGGGAACCTTTGGAGTCGTAGTTGTACTTGATGAAGTGGAACTTGATGTAGTCTTGGGAACCCACTTGACCAAGGCCTTAGGTGCTTCTTCAAATGCATCATTTTCCTCTTGAAGCTTATCCTTGCCTTTTTGCTTGTGGTCTTCTGGTGGAAGATCATCTTGAGCTTGTGTTCCTTTGAAAGAAGTAGGATCATACTTCTCTTGTTGAGGAACAAACTTCGTCTTGGGGTATTGATCTTCTTCCCACTCAACTCCATTGGCATCGAACTTCCGTTCAAACCAACACCTTGATTCTTCCGGTGTCTTCCTTGCTTGTGCACAATTTCCTCAAATTGCTTACTTCCGGCAAGACTCTTGTAAACACCTTTCTCTATGATTCCCTTCAATAAGCTATTTTCTTGCTCAAGTGTAACTTGGCTAAGAGAATCATTAGTGGAATCAAGAGAACTACTAGAAGCATCAACATTGGATTTAGCATGATTGCTGTTACTACTAGATGAAGAATCTTTCTTGTTCTTGTTGCTACATTTAACTTGTGGCATGTATGTAGACAAGAGTAAACACTTGGCAATGTAAGAAGAACTTTTCTTGCGAAGATCATCATTGATTGCCTTTAAAAACTCATGCTCTTGCTCAAGGCTGAGCTTTTCAAATCGTAGCTTATCATGAGTCTTTAAAAGTTCTCGATGATTTTCCAAGGTAGTTTCATGAGCTAACTTAAGAGTGTTTAGTTCTTGAGTTAGACGCTCAATCTCCTTCTTATCATCATCATTCGTTTTATCTTGATTAGCATGATTAATTGACGTTTCATCATAGTTCTCATCACTAGAGTTGTCAACAAGTAAATCATCATCATCACCTAGCAAATCATCTTCATAACTATTGAAATCAACATACTCAGGATGTGTTGCCTTTGGACCTTTGGCCATGAAGCATCTTCCAATTCCTTCATTTGGTGAGTCAAATATGTCATAGGAGTTGGTTGACACAAGTGCTAGACCGACAACACCTTCATCTTGAGTATATTCGGAGTCGGAGTGATA
The DNA here is from genome assembly GCF_018294505.1 of Triticum aestivum. Classification (NCBI taxonomy): domain Eukaryota; kingdom Viridiplantae; phylum Streptophyta; class Magnoliopsida; order Poales; family Poaceae; genus Triticum; species Triticum aestivum. The sequence goes on along the minus strand of NC_057814.1, from coordinate 424,434,148 downwards.
AATTCTTTCGGAGTGATTGTCGGAGTCGAGGCTGGATACCCATTCACCAACATGAGCTTGATGTCTTCTTTTTGTGTAGCTCCTTGATGACTTTTCCTTTCTTTCCGAATCCTTGCTTCTCCGAGAGGGTCTTCGTTCATAACGATCATCTCTACTCCTCCTTTCTCTTGGTGGTGATTCTTCTCTTCTACTTCTTCTTTTGGGATAATCTTCTCTTCTTTTGTAGGGGGTCGTACACTCATTGGAGTAGTGTCCGGGTCTTCCACAATTGTAGCAATTACGCTCACGACTAGAAGATCTTTTGTCATTGTAGGACCTTGACTTGGAACTTATTTCTTTGCTTCTACTCTTGTAGAACTTGTTGAAGTTCTTTACCATTAGGCTCAATTCTTCATTGAAGGTTTGTTTCTCACTTGAAGATGTGGGAGTATCACATGAGGCTTTGTAAGCACCACTTGACTTGTTGTGAAGCTCTTCCTTATCCTTGAGTGACATCTCATGAGCAACAATTCTTCCAATGACTTCCGTTGGCTTGAGATCTTTGTAATTGGGCATCATTTGGATCAATGTGCACACGGTATCATATTTTCCATCCAAGGCTCTTAGGATCTTCTTGATGATGAATTTGTCGGTCATATCTTCACTTCCTAAGCCGGCAATCTCATCTGTGATGAGAGCAAGCCTAGAGTACATTTCAGCGACACCTTCACCATCCTTCATTTTGAACTTGTCAAGTTGACTTTGAAGCACATCCAATTTGGATTCCTTGACGGAGTCGGTACCTTCGTGCATATCAATCAAAGTATCCCAAATTTCCTTTGCATTCTCAAGACGGCAGATTTTTTTGAATTCTTCGGGGCACAATCCGTTGAAGAGAATATCACAAGCTTGAGCATTGTATTGTAGCATCTTCAACTCTTCTGTGGTAGCTTCACGGTTCGGTTCTCTCCCATCAAAGAATTCACCTTGCAATCCAATACACACAATAGCCCAAACGGCGGGGTTATGTCCAAGAATATGCATTTTCATCTTATGCTTCCAACTAGCAAAATTAGTGCCATCAAAGTAAGGACCTCTACGGTGGTAATTTCCCTCGCTAGACGCCATACTCTCCTAGGTTGTGAAACCAAGGCTATGACCACCAAAAGCTATGGAAATCAAAGCAAATGGAGACCAAAGCTCTGATACCACTTGTAGGATCGGAAGTATGTCTAGAGGGGGGTGATTAGACTACTTGACCAAATAAAAATCTAGCCTTTTCCCAATTTTAGTTCTTGGCAGATTTTAGCAACTTAGCACAAGTCAAGCAATCAACCTACACATGCAATTCTAAGAGTATAGCAGCGGAATGTAAAACAATTGCATATGAAGGTAAAGGGATGAGTTTGAGGGAGCAAACACAATGTTGACACGGAGATTTTTTACCGTGGTTCCGATAGGTGGTGCTATCGTACATCCACATTGATGGAGACTTCAACCCACGAAGGGTAACGGTTGCGCGAGTCCACGGAGGGCTCCACCCACGAAGGGTCCATGAAGAAGCATCCTTGTCTATCCCACCATGGTCGTCGCCCACGAAGGACTTGCCTCACTAGGGTAGATCTTCACGAAGTAGGCGATCTCCTTGCCCTTACAAACTCCTTGGTTCAACTCCACAATCTTGTCGGAGGCTCCCAAGTGACACCTAGCCAATCTAGGAGACACCACTCTCCAAGAAGTAACAAATGGTGTGTTGATGATGAACTCCTTGCTCTTGTGCTTCAAATGATAGTCTCCCCAACACTTAACTCTCTCTCTCTCATAGGATTGGATTTGGTAGAAAGAAGATTTGAGTGGAAAGCAACTTGGGGAAGGCTAGAGATCAAGATTTATCTGGTTGGAATGGAATATCTTGACCTCAACACAAGTGTAGGTGGTTCTCTCTCAGAAAATATGTATTGGAAGTGTAGGCATGTTCTGATGGCTCTCTCCCCGAATGAAGAGTGGGTGGAGGGGTATATATAGCCTCCACACAAAATCTAACCGGTACACACAAATCACCAAACTCGATGGGACCGAATCATTAAACTCGGTCGGACCGATTTAGTTCAAAATGTGAACCTTAGGATTCTCGGTGGGACCGACGTCATTAGGGTTAGGGCATAACGTAATCTTGGTGAGACCGATTACACAAACTTGGTGAGACCGATTTTGGTAATAGCCAAACAGAGAGTTGGTCAGGCAAACTCGGTGAGACCGATTCGCTCATCTCGGTTGGACCGAAATGTTACGAAAAGGAAACAGAGAGTTTGCATTGCAATCTTGGTGGGACCAATCGCTCATCTCGGTTTGACCGAAAGGGAAACAGAGAGTTTGCAACCCCATCTCGGTGAGACCGAGATCCCTATCGGTGAGACCGAATTGATTAGGGTTTCTGGCAGTGGCTATGTCAATTGAACTCGGTGGCTCCGGATGTGAAACTTCGGTGGGGCCGAGTTGTACTTTTTGGTTTAGGACATATGTGGATATGAGAAAGTAGTGGAGGGTTTTTGAGCATATCACTAAGCATTTTGAGCAAGAATCTCATTAAGCAACACCTCATCCCTTCTTAATACTATTGGCTTTTCCTATAGACTCAATGTGATCTTGGATCACTAAAATAGAAAAATGTAGAGTCTTGTGCTTTGAGCTTGGGCCAATCTTTTGAAGGGTCCACTTTGTAATCCATGCCATGCCAAACATTGAGCTTTCCTGAAATATTTATCTTGGAATAGCATTAGCTCAATGAGCTATATGTTGTTAGGAATTACCAAAACCACCCAGGGATAGTTGCACTTTCGCGCGGGCGTAGAGTGGGACCGCATTAAAACGAGCAAAAGCGGTATGCCCCATAAGTGCATGGTAGCTACTGCGGAACGGGACAATATCAAAGGTCAAGCCTTCGCTTCGGAAGTTGTTCGGCGAACCAAAAACGACTTCCAATTTGATGGAGCCCGTGCAGTGAGCTTCTACGCCAGGTACTGCTCCCTTGAGGGTAGTTGTGGTGGGCTTGATTCTTGAAGGATCGATGCCCATTTTGCGGACACTATCTTGGTAGAGTAGATTAAGTCTACTGCCGCCGTCCATAAGGACTTTCGTGAGATGGAACCCATTGATAATTGGATCGATGATCAGAGCTGCCGAACCTTCGGGGCGGATATG